>NW_027486190.1:0-25504 GCF_050908995.1 Andrena cerasifolii
CAACGAAACAACGAAACAACGAACCAACGAACCAACGAACCAACGAACCAACGAACCAACGAACAAACGAACAAAAGAACAAATGAACAAACGAACAAAGAGACAAAGAAACAAAAGAACCTACGAAGCAACGACACAACGAAACAACGAAACAACGAAACAACGAAACAACGAAACAACGAAACAACGAAACAACGAAACAACGAACCAACGAACCAACGAACCAACGAACCAACGAATCAACGAACCAACGAACCAACGAACCAACGAACCAACGAACCAGCGAACCAACGAACCAACGAACCAACGAACAAACGAACAAAAGAACAAATGAACAAACGAACAAAGAGACAAAGAAACAAAAGAACCAACGAAACAAAGAAACAACGAAACAACGAAACAACGAAACAACGAAACAACGAAACAACGAAACAACGAAACAACGAAACAACGAAACAACGAAACAACGAAACAACGAAACAACGAAACAACGAAACAACGAAACAACGAAACAACGAAACAACGAAACAACGAATCAACGAATCAACGAACCAACGAACCAACGAACCAACGAACAAAAGAACAAATGAACAAACGAATAAACGAACAAACGAACAAACGAACAAAGAGACAAAGAAACAAAAGAACCAACGAAACAACGAAACAACGAAACAACGAAACAACGAAACAACGAAACAACGAAACAACGAAACAACGAAACAACGAAACAACGAAACAACGAAACAACGAAACAACGAAACAACGAAACAACGAAACAACGAAACAACGAAACAACGAAAAAACGTAACAACGAAACAACGAAACAACGAAACAACGAAACAACGAAACAACGAAACAACGAAACAACGAAACAGCGAAACAACGAAACAACGAAACAACGAACCAACGAACCAACGAACCAACGAACCAACGAACCAACGAACCAACGAACCAAGGAACCAACGAACCAACGAACCAACGAACCAACGAACCAACGAACCAACGAACCAAAGAACCAACGAACCAACGAACCAAAGAACCAACGAACCAACGAACCAACGAACCAACGAACCAACGAACCAACGAAACAACGAAACAACGAAACAACGAAACAACGAAACAACGAAACAACGAAACAACGAAACAACGAAACAACGAAACAACGAAACAACGAAACAACGAAACAACGAAAAAACGAAACAACGAAACAACGAAACAACGAAACAACGAAACAACGAAACAACGAAACAACGAACCAACGAACCAACCAACGAACCAACGAACAAACGAACAAAAGAACAAATGAACAAACGAACAAAGAGACAAAGAAACAAAAGAACCAACGAAACAACGACACAACGAAACAACGAAACAACGAAACAACGAAACAACGAAACAACGAAACAACGAAACAACGAAACAACGAAACAACGAAACAACGAAACAACGAAACAACGAAACAAAGAAACAACGAAACAACGAACCAACAAACCAACGAACCAACGAACCAACGAACCAACGAACCCAAAGAACCAACGAACCAACGAACCAACGAACCAACGAACCAACGAAACAACGAAACAACGAAACAACGAAACAACGAAACAACGAACCAACGAACCAACGAACCAACGAACCAACGAACAAACGAACAAAAGAACAAATGAACAAACGAACAAAGAGACAAAGAAACAAAAGAACCAACGAAGCAACGACACAACGAAACAACGAAACAACGAAACAACGAAACAACGAAACAACGAAACAACGAAACAACGAAACAACGAAACAACGAAACAACGAAACAACGAAACAACGAAACAACGAAACAACGAAACAACGAAACAACGAAACAACGAAACAACGAAACAACGAACCAACGAACCAACGAACCAACGAACCAACGAACCAACGAACCAACGAACCAAGGAACCAAGGAACCAACGAACCAACGAACCAACGAACCAAAGAACCAACGAACCAACGAACCAACGAACCAACGAAACAACGAAACAACGAAACAACGAAACAACGAAACAACGAAACAACGAAACAACGAAACAACGAAACAACGAAACAACGAAACAACGAAACAACGAAACAACGAAACAACGAAACAACGAAACAACGAAACAACGAAACAACGAAACAACGAACCAACGAACCAACGAACCAACGAACCAACGAACCAACGAACCAACGAACCAACGAACCAACGAACCAACGAACCAACGAACCAACGAACCAACGAACCAACGAACCAACGAACCAACGAACCAACGAACCAACGAACCAACGAACCAACGAACCAACGAACCAACGAACCTTCGAACCAACGAACCAACGAACCAACGAACCAACGAACCAACGAACCAACGAACCAACGAACCAACGAACAAACGAACAAACGAAAAAACGAAACAACGAAACAACGAAACAACGAAACAACGAAACAACGAAACAACGAAACAACGAACCAACGAACCAACGAACCAACGAACCAACGAACAAACGAACAAAAGAACAAATGAACAAACGAACAAAGAGACAAAGAAACAAAAGAACCAACGAAACAACGACACAACGAAACAACGAAACAACGAAACAACGAAACAACGAAACAACGAAACAACGAAACAACGAACCAACGAAACAACGAAACAACGAAACAACGAAACAACGAAACAACGAACCAACGAACCAACGAACCAACGAACCAACGAACAAACGAACAAAAGAACAAATGAACAAACGAACAAAGAGACAAAGAAACAAAAGAACCAACGAAGCAACGACACAACGAAACAACGAAACAACGAAACAACGAAACAACGAAACAACGAAACAACGAAACAACGAAACAACGAAACAACGAAACAACGAAACAACGAAACAACGAAGCAACGAAACAACGAAACAACGAAACAACGAAACAACGAAACAACGAACCAACGAACCAACGAACCAACGAACCAACGAACCAACGAACCAACGAACCAAGGAACCAAGGAACCAACGAACCAACGAACCAACGAACCAAAGAACCAACGAACCAACGAACCAACGAACCAACGAAACAACGAAACAACGAAACAACGAAACAACGAAACAACGAAACAACGAAACAACGAAACAACGAAACAACGAAACAACGAAACAACGAAACAACGAAACAACGAAACAACGAAACAACGAAACAACGAAACAACGAAACAACGAAACAACGAAACAACGAAACAACGAAACAACGAAACAACGAACCAACGAACCAACGAACCAACGAACCAACGAACCAACGAACCAACGAACCAACGAACCAACGAACCAACGAACCAAGGAACCAACGAACCAACGAACCAACGAACCAACGAACCAACGAACCAACGAACCAACGAACCAACGAACCAACGAACCAACGAACCAACGAACCTTCGAACCAACGAACCAACGAACCAACGAACCAACGAACCAACGAACCAACGAACCAACGAACCAACGAACAAACGAACAAACGAACCAACGAACCAACGAACCAACGAAACAACGAAACAACGAACCAACGAACCAACGAACCAACGAATCAACGAACCAACGAAACAACGAACCAACGAACCAACGAACCAACGAACCAGCGAACCAACGAACCAACGAACCAACGAACCAACGAACAAACGAACAAAAGAACAAAAGAACAAATGAACAAACGAACAAACGAACAAAGAGACAAAGAAACAAAAGAACCAACGAAACAACGAAACAACGAAACAACGAAACAACGAAACAACGAAACAACGAAACAACGAAACAACGAAACAACGAAACAACGAAACAACGAAACAACGAAACAACGAAACAACGAAACAACGAAACAACGAAACAACGAAACAACGAAACAACGAAACAACGAAACAACGAAACAACGAAACAACGAAACAACGAAACAACGAAACAACGAAACAACGAAACAACGAAACAACGAAACAACGAAACAACGAAACAACGAAACAACGAAACAACGAAACAACGAAACAACGAAACAACGAAACAACGAAACAACGAAACAACGAAACAACGAAACAACGAACCAACGAACCAACGAACAAAAGAACAAACGAACAAACGAACAAACGAACAAACGAACAAAGAGACAAAGAAACAAAAGAACCAACGAAACAACGAAACAACGAAACAACGAAACAACGAAACAACGAAACAACGAAACAACGAAACAACGAAACAACGAAACAACGAAACAACGAAACAACGAAACAACGAAACAACGAAACAACGAAACAACGAAGCAACGAAACAACGAAACAACGAAACAACGAAACAACGAAACAACGAAACAACGAAACAACGAAACAACGAAACAACGAAACAACGAAACAACGAAACAACGAAACAACGAAACAACGAAACAACGAAACAACGAAACAACGAAACAACGAAACAACGAAACAACGAAACAACGAAACAACGAAACAACGAAACAACGAAACAACGAAACAACGAAACAACGAAACAACGAAACAACGAAACAACGAAACAACGAAACAACGAAACAACGAAACAACGAAACAACGAAACAACGAAACAACGAAACAACGAAACAACGAAACAACGAAACAACGAAACAACGAAACAACGAAACAACGAAACAACGAAACAACGAAACAACGAAACAACGAAACAACGAAACAACGAAACAACGAAACAACGAAACAACGAAAGAACGAAACAACGAAACAACGAAACAACGAAACAACGAAACAACGAAACAACGAAACAACGAAACAACGAAACAACGAAACAACGAAACAACGAAACAACGAAACAACGAACCAACGAACCAACGAACCAACGAACCAACGAACCAACGAACCAACGAACCAAGGAACCAACGAACCAACGAACCAACGAACCAACGAACCAACGAACCAACGAACCAAAGAACCAACGAACCAACGAACCAACGAACCAACGAACCAACGAAACAACGAAACAACGAAACAACGAAACAACGAAACAACGAACCAACGAACCAACGAACCAACGAACCAACGAACAAACGAACAAAAGAACAAATGAACAAACGAACAAAGAGACAAAGAAACAAAAGAACCAACGAAGCAACGACACAACGAAACAACGAAACAACGAAACAACGAAACAACGAAACAACGAAACAACGAAACAACGAAACAACGAACCAACGAACCAACGAACCAACGAACCAACGAACAACGAACAAACGAACAAAAGAACAAATGAACAAACGAACAAAGAGACAAAGAAACAAAAGAACCAACGAAACAACGACACAACGAAACAACGAAACAACGAAACAACGAAACAACGAAACAACGAAACAACGAAACAACGAAACAACGAAACAACGAATCAACGAATCAACGAAACAACGAACCAACGAACCAACGAACAAAAGAACAAATGAACAAACGAACAAACGAACAAACGAACAAAGAGACAAAGAAACAAAAGAACCAACGAAACAACGAAACAACGAAACAACGAAACAACGAAACAACGAAACAACGAAACAACGAAACAACGAAACAACGAAACAACGAAACAACGAAACAACGAAACAACGAAACAACGAAACAACGAAACAACGAAACAACGAAACAACGAAACAACGAAACAACGAAACAACGAAACAACGAAACAACGAAACAACGAACCAACGAACCAACGAACCAACGAACCAACGAACCAACGAACCAACGTACCAACGAACCAAGGAACCAACGAACCAACGAACCAACGAACCAACGAACCAACGAACCAACGAACCAACGAACCAACGAACCAACGAACCAACGAACCAACGAACCAACGAACCAAAGAACCAACGAACCAACGAACCAACGAACCAACGAAACAACGAAACAACGAAACAACGAAACAACGAACCAACGAACCAACGAACCAACGAACCAACGAACCAACGAACCAACGAACCAACGAACCAAGGAACCAACGAACCAACGAACCAACGAACCAACGAACCAACGAACCAACGAACCAACGAACCAACGAACCAACGAACCAACGAACCAACGAACCAACGAACCAACGAACCAACGAACCAACGAACCAACGAACCAACGAACCAACGAACCAACGAAACAACGAAACAACGAAACAACGAAACAACGAAACAACGAACCAACGAACCAACGAACCAACGAACCAACGAACCAACGAACAAACGAACAAAAGAACAAATGAACAAACGAACAAAGAGACAAAGAAACAAAAGAACCAACGAAGCAACGACACAACGAAACAACGAAACAACGAAACAACGAAACAACGAAACAACGAACCAACGAACCAGCGAACCAACGAACCAACGAACCAGCGAACCAACGAACCAACGAACCAACGAACAAACGAACAAAAGAACAAATGAACAAACGAACAAAGAGACAAAGAAACAAAAGAACCAACGAAACAACGAAACAACGAAACAACGAAACAACGAAACAACGAAACAACGAAACAACGAAACAAAGAAACAACGAAACAACGAAACAACGAAACAACGAAACAACGAAACAACGAAACAACGAAACAACGAAACAACGAAACAACGAAACAACGAAACAACGAAACAACGAAACAACGAACCAACGAACCAACGAAACAACGAACCAACGAACCAACGAACCAACGAACCAACGAACCAAGGAACCAAAGAACCAACGAACCAACGAACCAACGAACCAACGAACCAACGAAACAACGAAACAACGAAACAACGAAACAACGAAACAACGAACCAACGAACCAACGAACCAACGAACCAACGAACAAACGAACAAACGAACAAAAGAACAAATGAACAAACGAACAAAGAGACAAAGAAACAAAAGAACCAACGAAGCAACGACACAACGAAACAACGAAACAACGAAACAACGAAACAACGAAACAACGAAACAACGAAACAACGAAACAACGAAACAACGAAACAACGAAACAACGAAACAACGAAACAACGAAACAACGAAACAACGAAACAACGAAACAACGAAACAACGAAACAACGAAACAACGAAACAACGAAACAACGAAACAACGAAACAACGAAACAACGAAACAACGAACCAACGAACCAACGAACCAACGAACCAACGAACCAACGAACCAACGAACCAACGAACCAAGGAACCAACGAACCAACGAACCAACGAACCAACGAACCAACGATCCAACGATCCAACGAACCAACGAAACAACGAACCAACGAACCAACGAACCAACGAACCAACGAACCAACGAACCAACGAACCAACGAACCAACGAACCAACGAACCAACGAACCAACGAACCAACGAACCAACGAACCAACGAACCAACGAACCAAAGAACCAACGAACCAACGAACCAACGAACCAACGAAACAACGAAACAACGAAACAACGAATCAACGAAACAACGAACCAACGAACCAACGAACCAACGAACCAACGAACCAACGAACCAACGAACCAACGAACCAAGGAACCAAGGAACCAACGAACCAACGAACCAACGAACCAACGAACCAACGAACCAACGAACCAACGAACCAACGAACCAACGAACCAACGAAACAAAGAACCAACGAACCAACGAAACAACGAAACAACGAAACAACGAAACAACGAAACAACGAAACAACGAAACAACGAAACAACGAAACAACGAAACAACGAAACAACGAAACAACGAAACAACGAAACAACGAAACAACGAAACAACGAAACAACGAAACAACGAAACAACGAAACAACGAAACAACGAAACAACGAAACAACGAAACAACGAAACAACGAAACAACGAAACAACGAAACAACGAAACAACGAACCAACGAACCAACGAACCAACGAACCAACGAACCAACGAACCAAGGAACCAACGAACCAACGAACCAACGAACCAACGAACCAACGAACCAACGAACCAACGAACCAACGAACCAACGAACCAACGAACCAAAGAACCAACGAACCAACGAACCAACGAACCAACGAACCAACGAAACAACGAAACAACGAAACAACGAAACAACGAAACAACGAACCAACGAACCAACGAACCAACGAACCAACGAACCAACGAACCAACGAACCAACGAACCAACGAACCAACGAACCAAGGAACCAAGGAACCAAGGAACCAACGAACCAACGAACCAACGAACCAACGAACCAACGAACCAACGAACCAACGAACCAACGAACCAACGAACCAAAGAACCAACGAACCAACGAACCAACGAACCAACGAACCAACGAACCAACGAACCAACGAACCAACGAACCAACGAACCAACGAACCAACGAAACAACGAAACAACGAAACAACGAAACAACGAACCAACGAACCAACGAACCAACGAACCAACGAACCAACGAACAAACGAACAAAAGAACAAATGAACAAACGAACAAAGAGACAAAGAAACAAAAGAACCTACGAAGCAACGACACAACGAAACAACGAAACAACGAAACAACGAAACAACGAAACAACGAAACAACGAAACAACGAAACAACGAACCAACGAACCAACGAACCAACGAACCAACGAATCAACGAACCAACGAACCAACGAACCAACGAACCAACGAACCAGCGAACCAACGAACCAACGAACCAACGAACAAACGAACAAAAGAACAAATGAACAAACGAACAAAGAGACAAAGAAACAAAAGAACCAACGAAACAAAGAAACAACGAAACAACGAAACAACGAAACAACGAAACAACGAAACAACGAAACAACGAAACAACGAAACAACGAAACAACGAAACAACGAAACAACGAAACAACGAAACAACGAAACAACGAAACAACGAAACAACGAAACAACGAAACAACGAATCAACGAATCAACGAACCAACGAACCAACGAACCAACGAACAAAAGAACAAATGAACAAACGAATAAACGAACAAACGAACAAACGAACAAAGAGACAAAGAAACAAAAGAACCAACGAAACAACGAAACAACGAAACAACGAAACAACGAAACAACGAAACAACGAAACAACGAAACAACGAAACAACGAAACAACGAAACAACGAAACAACGAAACAACGAAACAACGAAACAACGAAACAACGAAACAACGAAACAACGAAACAACGAAACAACGAAAAAACGAAACAACGAAACAACGAAACAACGAAACAACGAAACAACGAAACAACGAAACAACGAATCAGCGAAACAACGAAACAACGAAACAACGAACCAACGAACCAACGAACCAACGAACCAACGAACCAACGAACCAACGAACCAAGGAACCAACGAACCAACGAACCAACGAACCAACGAACCAACGAACCAACGAACCAAAGAACCAACGAACCAACGAACCAACGAACCAAAGAACCAACGAACCAACGAACCAACGAACCAACGAACCAACGAAACAACGAAACAACGAAACAACGAAACAACGAAACAACGAAACAACGAAACAACGAAACAACGAAACAACGAAACAACGAAAAAACGAAACAACGAAACAACGAAACAACGAAACAACGAAACAACGAAACAACGAAACAACGAACCAACGAACCAACGAACCAACGAACCAACGAACAAACGAACAAAAGAACAAATGAACAAACGAACAAAGAGACAAAGAAACAAAAGAACCAACGAAACAACGACACAACGAAACAACGAAACAACGAAACAACGAATCAACGAAACAACGAAACAACGAAACAACGAAACAACGAAACAACGAAACAACGAAACAACGAAACAAAGAAACAAAGAAACAACGAAACAACGAACCAACGAACCAACGAACCAACGAACCAACGAACCAACGAACCAAAGAACCAACGAACCAACGAACCAACGAACCAACGAACCAACGAACCAAAGAACCAACGAACCAACGAACCAACGAACCAACGAAACAACGAAACAACGAAACAACGAAACAACGAACCAACGAACCAACGAACCAACGAACCAACGAACCAACGAACCAACGAACCAACGAACCAAGGAACCAAGGAACCAAGGAACCAACGAACCAACGAACCAACGAACCAACGAACCAACGAACCAACGAACCAACGAACCAACGAACCAACGAACCAACGAACCAACGAACCAACGAACCAAAGAACCAACGAACCAACGAACCAACGAACCAACGAACCAACGAACCAACGAACCAACGAACCAACGAACCAACGAACCAACGAAACAACGAAACAACGAAACAACGAAACAACGAAACAACGAACCAACGAACCAACGAACCAACGAACCAACGAACCAACGAACAAACGAACAAAAGAACAAATGAACAAACGAACAAAGAGACAAAGAAACAAAAGAACCTACGAAGCAACGACACAACGAAACAACGAAACAACGAAACAACGAAACAACGAAACAACGAAACAACGAAACAACGAAACAACGAACCAACGAACCAACGAACCAACGAACCAACGAATCAACGAACCAACGAACCAACGAACCAACGAACCAACGAACCAGCGAACCAACGAACCAACGAACCAACGAACAAACGAACAAAAGAACAAATGAACAAACGAACAAAGAGACAAAGAAACAAAAGAACCAACGAAACAAAGAAACAACGAAACAACGAAACAACGAAACAACGAAACAACGAAACAACGAAACAACGAAACAACGAAACAACGAAACAACGAAACAACGAAACAACGAAACAACGAAACAACGAAACAACGAAACAACGAAACAACGAAACAACGAATCAACGAATCAACGAACCAACGAACCAACGAACCAACGAACAAAAGAACAAATGAACAAACGAATAAACGAACAAACGAACAAACGAACAAAGAGACAAAGAAACAAAAGAACCAACGAAACAACGAAACAACGAAACAACGAAACAACGAAACAACGAAACAACGAAACAACGAAACAACGAAACAACGAAACAACGAAACAACGAAACAACGAAACAACGAAACAACGAAACAACGAAACAACGAAACAACGAAACAACGAAACAACGAAACAACGAAACAACGAAAAAACGAAACAACGAAACAACGAAACAACGAAACAACGAAACAACGAAACAACGAAACAACGAAACAACGAAACAGCGAAACAACGAAACAACGAAACAACGAACCAACGAACCAACGAACCAACGAACCAACGAACCAACGAACCAACGAACCAAGGAACCAACGAACCAACGAACCAACGAACCAACGAACCAACGAACCAACGAACCAAAGAACCAACGAACCAACGAACCAAAGAACCAACGAACCAACGAACCAACGAACCAACGAACCAACGAAACAACGAAACAACGAAACAACGAAACAACGAAACAACGAAACAACGAAACAACGAAACAACGAAACAACGAAACAACGAAACAACGAAACAACGAAAAAACGAAACAACGAAACAACGAAACAACGAAACAACGAAACAACGAAACAACGAAACAACGAACCAACGAACCAACGAACCAACGAACCAACGAACAAACGAACAAAAGAACAAATGAACAAACGAACAAAGAGACAAAGAAACAAAAGAACCAACGAAACAACGACACAACGAAACAACGAAACAACGAAACAACGAAACAACGAAACAACGAAACAGCGAAACAACGAAACAACGAAACAACGAAACAACGAAACAACGAAACAACGAAACAACGAAACAACGAAACAACGAAACAACGAAACAAAGAAACAACGAAACAACGAACCAACAAACCAACGAACCAACGAACCAACGAACCAACGAACCAAAGAACCAACGAACCAACGAACCAACGAACCAACGAACCAACGAAACAACGAAACAACGAAACAACGAAACAACGAAACAACGAAACAACGAACCAACGAACCAACGAACCAACGAACCAACGAACAAACGAACAAAAGAACAAATGAACAAACGAACAAAGAGACAAAGAAACAAAAGAACCAACGAAGCAACGACACAACGAAACAACGAAACAACGAAACAACGAAACAACGAAACAACGAAACAACGAAACAACGAAACAACGAAACAACGAAACAACGAAACAACGAAACAACGAAACAACGAACCAACGAACCAACGAACCAACGAACCAACGAACCAACGAACCAACGAACCAACGAACCAAGGAACCAAGGAACCAACGAACCAACGAACCAACGAACCAAAGAACCAACGAACCAACGAACCAACGAACCAACGAAACAACGAAACAACGAAACAACGAAACAACGAAACAACGAAACAACGAAACAACGAAACAACGAAACAACGAAACAACGAAACAACGAAACAACGAAACAACGAAACAACGAAACAACGAAACAACGAAACAACGAAACAACGAAACAACGAACCAACGAACCAACGAACCAACGAACCAACGAACCAACGAACCAACGAACCAACGAACCAACGAACCAACGAACCAACGCACCAACGAACCAACGAACCAACGAACCAACGAACCAACGAACCAACGAACCAACGAACCAACGAACCAACGAACCAACGAACCAACGAACAAACGAACAAAAGAACAAATGAACAAACGAACAAAGAGACAAAGAAACAAAAGAACCAACGAAGCAACGACACAACGAAACAACGAAACAACGAAACAACGAAACAACGAAACAACGAAACAACGAACCAACGAACCAACGAACCAACGAACCAACGAAACAACGAAACAACGAAACAACGAAACAACGAACCAACGAACCAACGAACCAACGAACCAACGAACAAACGAACAAAAGAACAAATGAACAAACGAACAAAGAGACAAAGAAACAAAAGAACCAACGAAGCAACGACACAACGAAACAACGAAACAACGAAACAACGAAACAACGAAACAACGAAACAACGAAACAACGAAACAACGAAACAACGAAACAACGAAACAACGAAACAACGAAACAACGAAACAACGAAACAACGAAACAACGAAACAACGAAACAACGAACCAACGAACCAACGAACCAACGAACCAACGAACCAACGAACCAACGAACCAAGGAACCAAGGAACCAACGAACCAACGAACCAACGAACCAAAGAACCAACGAACCAACGAACCAACGAACCAACGAAACAACGAAACAACGAAACAACGAAACAACGAAACAACGAAACAACGAAACAACGAAACAACGAAACAACGAAACAACGAAACAACGAAACAACGAAACAACGAAACAACGAAACAACGAAACAACGAAACAACGAAACAACGAAACAACGAAACAACGAACCAACGAACCAACGAACCAACGAACCAACGAACCAACGAACCAACGAACCAACGAACCAACGAACCAAGGAACCAACGAACCAACGAACCAACGAACCAACGAACCAACGAACCAACGAACCAACGAACCAACGAACCAACGAACCAACGAACCTTCGAACCAACGAACCAACGAACCAACGAACCAACGAACCAACGAACCAACGAACCAACGAACCAACGAACAAACGAACAAACGAACCAACGAACCAACGAACCAACGAAACAACGAAACAACGAACCAACGAACCAACGAACCAACGAATCAACGAACCAACGAAACAACGAACCAACGAACCAACGAACCAACGAACCAGCGAACCAACGAACCAACGAACCAACGAACCAACGAACAAACGAACAAAAGAACAAAAGAACAAATGAACAAACGAACAAAGAGACAAAGAAACAAAAGAACCAACGAAACAACGAAACAACGAAACAACGAAACAACGAAACAACGAAACAACGAAACAACGAAACAACGAAACAACGAAACAACGAAACAACGAAACAACGAAACAACGAAACAACGAAACAACGAAACAACGAAACAACGAAACAACGAAACAACGAAACAACGAAACAACGAAACAACGAAACAACGAAACAACGAAACAACGAAACAACGAAACAACGAAACAACGAAACAACGAAACAACGAAACAACGAAACAACGAAACAACGAAACAACGAAACAACGAAACAACGAAACAACGAAACAACGAAACAACGAATCAACGAAACAACGAAACAACGAAACAACGAAACAACGAAACAACGAATCAACGAAACAACGAACCAACGAACCAACGAACAAAAGAACAAACGAACAAACGAACAAACGAACAAACGAACAAAGAGACAAAGAAACAAAAGAACCAACGAAACAACGAAACAACGAAACAACGAAACAACGAAACAACGAAACAACGAAACAACGAAACAACGAAACAACGAAACAACGAAACAACGAAACAACGAAACAACGAAACAACGAAACAACGAAACAACGAAGCAACGAAGCAACGAAACAACGAAACAACGAAACAACGAAACAACGAAACAACGAAACAACGAAACAACGAAACAACGAAACAACGAAACAACGAAACAACGAAACAACGAAACAACGAAACAACGAAACAACGAAACAACGAAACAACGAAACAACGAAACAACGAAACAACGAAACAACGAAACAACGAAACAACGAAACAACGAAACAACGAAACAACGAAACAACGAAACAACGAAACAACGAAACAACGAAACAACGAAACAACGAAACAACGAAACAACGAAACAACGAAACAACGAAACAACGAAACAACGAAACAACGAAACAACGAAACAACGAAACAACGAAACAACGAAACAACGAAACAACGAAACAACGAAACAACGAAACAACGAAACAACGAAACAACGAAACAACGAAACAACGAAACAACGAAACAACGAAACAACGAAACAACGAAACAACGAAACAACGAAACAACGAAACAACGAAACAACGAAACAACGAAACAACGAAACAACGAAACAACGAAACAACGAAACAACGAAACAACGAAACAACGAAACAACGAAACAACGAAACAACGAACCAACGAACCAACGAACCAACGAACCAACGAACCAACGAACCAACGAACCAACGAACCAAGGAACCAACGAACCAACGAACCAACGAACCAACGAACCAACGAACCAACGAACCAACGAACCAACGAACCAACGAACCAACGAAACAACGAAACAACGAAACAACGAAACAACGAAACAACGAACCAACGAACCAACGAACCAACGAACAAACGAACAAAAGAACAAATGAACAAACGAACAAAGAGACAAAGAAACAAAAGAACCAACGAAACAACGAAACAACGAAACAACGAAACAACGAAACAACGAAACAACGAAACAACGAAACAACGAAACAACGAAACAACGAAACAACGAAACAACGAACCAACGAACCAACGAACCAACGAACCAACGAACCAACGAACAAACGAACAAAAGAACAAATGAACAAACGAACAAAGAGACAAAGAAACAAAAGAACCAACGAAACAACGACACAACGAAACAACGAAACAACGAAACAACGAAACAACGAAACAACGAAACAACGAAACAACGAAACAACGAAACAACGAAACAACGAAACAACGAAACAACGAAACAACGAAACAAAGAAACAACGAAACAACGAACCAACGAACCAACGAACCAACGAACCAACGAACCAACGAACCAACGAACCAACGAACCAACGAACCAACGAACCAACGAACCAACGAACCAACGAACCAACGAACCAACGAACCAACGAACCAACGAACCAACGAACCAACGAACCAACGAACCAACGAACCAACGAACCAACGAACCAACGAACCAACGAAACAACGAAACAACGAAACAACGAAACAACGAAACAACGAAACAACGAAACAACGAAACAACGAAACAACGAAACAACGAAACAACGAAACAACGAAACAACGAACCAACGAACCAACGAACCAACGAACCAACGAACCAACGAACCAACGAACCAACGAACCAGCGAACCTTCGAACCAACGAACCTTCGAACCAACGAACCAACGAACCAACGAACCAACGAACCAACGAACCAACGAACAAACGAACAAACGAACAAACGAACCAACGAACCAACGAACAGCGAACCAACGAACCAACGAACCAACGAACCAACGAACCAACGAACCAACGAACCAACGAACCAACTAACCAACGAACAAACGAACAAACGAACAGAGACAAAGAAACAAAAGAACCAACGAAACAACGAAACAACGAAACAACGAAACAACGAAACAACGAAACAACGAAACAACGAAACAACGAAACAACGAAACAACGAAACAACGAAACAACGAAACAACGAATCAACGAATCAACGAACCAACGAACCAACGAACCAACGAATAAAAGAACAAATGAAACAAACGAACAAACGAACAAACGAACAAAGAGACAAAGAAACAAAAGAACCAACGAAACAACGAAACAACGAAACAACGAAACAACGAAACAACGAAACAACGAAACAACGAAACAACGAAACAACGAAACAACGAAACAACGAAACAACGAAACAACGAAACAACGAAACAACGAAACAACGAAACAACGAACCAACGAACCAACGAACCAACGAATAAAAGAACAAATGAACAAACGAACAAACGAACAAAGAGACAAAGAAACAAAAGAACCAACGAAACAACGAAACAACGAAACAACGAAACAACGAAACAACGAAACAACGAAACAACGAAACAACGAAACAACGAAACAACGAAACAACGAAACAACGAAACAACGAAACAACGAAACAAC
Organism: Andrena cerasifolii; assembly: GCF_050908995.1. NCBI lineage: Eukaryota > Metazoa > Arthropoda > Insecta > Hymenoptera > Andrenidae > Andrena > Andrena cerasifolii. The sequence continues at coordinate 16,767 of NW_027486190.1, forward strand.
GAAACAACGAAACAACGAAACAACGAAACAACGAAACAACGAAACAACGAAACAACGAAACAACGAAACAACGAAACAACGAAACAACGAAACAACGAAACAACGAAACAACGAAACAACGAAACAACGAAACAACGAAACAACGAAACAACGAAACAACGAAACAACGAAACAACGAAACAACGAAACAACGAAACAACGAAACAACGAAACAACGAAACAACGAAACAACGAAACAACGAAACAACGAAACAACGAAACAACGAAACAACGAAACAACGAAACAACGAAACAACGAAACAACGAAACAACGAAACAACGAAACAACGAAACAGCGAAACAACGAAACAACGAAACAACGAAACAACGAAACAACGAAACAACGAACCAACGAACCAACGAACCAACGAACCAACGAACCAACGATCCAACGAACCAACGAACCAACGAAACAACGAAACAACGAAACAACGAAACAACGAAACAACGAAACAACGAAACAACGAAACAACGAAACAACGAAACAACGAAACAACGAAACAACGAAACAACGAAACAACGAACCAACGAACCAACGAACCAACGAACCAACGAACCAACGAACCAACGAACCAACGAACCAACGAACCAACGAACCAAGGAACCAACGAACCAACGAACCAACGAACCAACGAACCAACGAACCAACGAACCAACGAACCAACGAAACAACGAAACAACGAAACAACGAAACAACGAAACAACGAAACAACGAAACAACGAAACAACGAAACAACGAAACAACGAAACAACGAAACAACGAAACAACGAAACAACGAAACAACGAAACAACGAACCAACGAACCAACGAACCAAGGAACCAACGAACCAACGAACCAACGAACCAACGAACCAACGAACCAACGAACCAACGAACCAAAGAACCAACGAACCAACGAACCAACGAAACAACGAAACAACGAAACAACGAAACAACGAAACAACGAACCAACGAACCAACGAACCAACGAACCAACGAACCAACGAACAAACGAACAAAAGAACAAATGAACAAACGAACAAAGAGACAAAGAAACAAAAGAACCAACGAAGCAACGACACAACGAAACAACGAAACAACGAAACAACGAAACAACGAAACAACGAAACAACGAAACAACGAAACAACGAAACAACGAAACAACGAAACAACGAACCAACGAACCAACGAACCAACGAACCAACGAATCAACGAACCAACGAACCAGCGAACCAACGAACCAACGAACCAGCGAACCAACGAACCAACGAACCAACGAACAAACGAACAAAAGAACAAATGAACAAACGAACAAAGAGACAAAGAAACAAAAGAACCAACGAAACAACGAAACAACGAAACAACGAAACAACGAAACAACGAAACAACGAAACAACGATACAAAGAAACAACGAAACAACGAAACAACGAAACAACGAAACAACGAAACAACGAAACAACGAATCAACGAATCAACGAAACAACGAACCAACGAACCAACGAACAAAAGAACAAATGAACAAACGAACAAACGAACAAACGAACAAAGAGACAAAGAAACAAAAGAACCAACGAAACAACGAAACAACGAAACAACGAAACAACGAAACAACGAAACAACGAAACAACGAAACAACGAAACAACGAAACAACGAAACAACGAAACAACGAAACAACGAAACAACGAAACAACGAAACAACGAAACAACGAAACAACGAAACAACGAAACAACGAAACAACGAAACAACGAAACAACGAAACAACGAAACAACGAAACAACGAAACAACGAAACAACGAACCAACGAACCAACGAACCAACGAACCAACGAACCAACGTACCAACGAACCAAGGAACCAACGAAACAACGAAACAACGAAACAACGAAACAACGAAACAACGAAACAACGAAACAACGAAACAACGAAACAACGAAACAACGCAACAACGAAACAACGAAACAACGAAACAACGAAACAACGAAACAACGAAACAACGAAACAACGAAACAACGAAACAACGAAACAACGAAACAACGAAACAACGAAAAAACGAAACAACGAAACAACGAAACAACGAAACAACGAAACAACGAAACAACGAAACAACGAAACAACGAAACAACGAAACAACGAAACAACGAAACAACGAAACAACGAAACAACGAAACAACGAAACAACGAAACAACGAAACAACGAAACAACGAAACAACGAAACAACGAAACAACGAAACAACGAAACAACGAACAACGAAACAACGAAACAACGAAACAACGAAACAACGAAACAACGAACAACGAAACAACGAAACAACGAAACAACGAAACAACGAAACAACGAAACAACGAAACAACGAAACAACGAAACAACGAAACAACGAACCAACGAACCAACGAACCAACGAACCAACGAACCAACGAACCAACGAACCAACGAACCAACGAACCAAGGAACCAACGAACCAACGAACCAACGAACCAACGAACCAACGAACCAACGAACCAACGAACCAACGAACCAAAGAACCAACGAACCAACGAACCAACGAACCAACGAACCAACGAAACAACGAAACAACGAACCAACGAAACAACGAACCAACGAACCAACGAACCAACGAACCAACGAACCAACGAACAAACGAACAAAAGAACAAATGAACAAATGAACAAACGAACAAAGAGACAAAGAAACAAAAGAACCAACGAAGCAACGACACAACGAAACAACGAAACAACGAAACAACGAAACAACGAAACAACGAAACAACGAAACAACGAAACAACGAAACAACGAAACAACGAACCAACGAACCAACGAACCAACGAACCAACGAACCAACGAACAAACGAACAAACGAACAAAAGAACAAATGAACAAACGAACAAAGAGACAAAGAAACAAAAGAACCAACGAAACAACGACACAACGAAACAACGAAACAACGAAACAACGAAACAACGAAACAACGAAACAACGAAACAACGAAACAACGAAACAACGAAACAACGAAACAAAGAAACAACGAAACAACGAACCAACGAACCAACGAACCAACGAACCAACGAACCAACGAACCAACGAACCAACGAACCAACGAACCAACGAACCAACGAACCAACGAACCAACGAACCAACGAACAACGAACCAACGAACCAACGAACCAACGAACCAACGAACCAAAGAACCAACGAACCAACGAAACAACGAAACAACGAAGCAACGAAACAACGAAACAACGAAACAACGAAACAACGAAACAACGAAACAACGAAACAACGAAACAACGAAACAACGAACCAACGAACCAACGAACCAACGAACCAACGAACCAACGAACCAACGAACCAACGAACCAACGAACCTTCGAACCAACGAACCAACGAACCAACGAACCAACGAACCAACGAACCAACGAACCAACGAACAAACGAACAAACGAACAAACGAACCAACGAACCAACGAACCAGCGAACCAACGAACCAACGAACCAACGAACCAACGAACCAACGAACCAACGAACCAACGAACCAACTAACCAACGAACAAACGAACAAACGAACAGAGACAAAGAAACAAAAGAACCAACGAAACAACGAAACAACGAAACAACGAAACAACGAAACAACGAAACAACGAAACAACGAAACAACGAAACAACGAAACAACGAAACAACGAAACAACGAAACAACGAAACAACGAAACAACGAAACAACGAAACAACGAATCATCGAACCAACGAACCAACGAACCAACGAATAAAAGAACAAATGAACAAACGAACAAACGAACAAAGAGACAAAGAAACAAAAGAACCAACGAAACAACGAAACAACGAAACAACGAAACAACGAAACAACGAAACAACGAAACAACGAAACAACGAAACAACGAAACAACGAAACAACGAAACAACGAAACAACGAAACAACGAAACAACGAATCAACGAACCAACGAACCAACGAACCAACGAATAAAAGAACAAATGAACAAACGAACAAACGAACAAAGAGACAAAGAAACAAAAGAACCAACGAAACAACGAAACAACGAAACAACGAAACAACGAAACAACGAAACAACAAAACAACGAAACAACGAATCAACGAAACAACGAAACAACGAAACAACGAAACAACGAAACAACGAAACAACGAAACAACGAAACAACGAAACAACGAAACAACGAAACAACGAAACAACGAAACAACGAAACAACGAAACAACGAACAACGAAACAACGAAACAACGAAACAACGAAACAACGAAACAACGAAACAACGAAACAACGAAACAACGAAACAACGAAACAACGAAACAACGAAACAACGAACAACGAAGCAACGAAGCAACGAAGCAACGAAGCAACGAAGCAACGAAGCAACGAAGCAACGAAGCAACGAAACAACGAAACAACGAAACAACGAAACAACGAAACAACGAAACAACGAAACAACGAAACAACGAAACAACGAAACAACGAAACAACGAAACAACGAAACAACGAAACAACGAAACAACGAAACAACGAAACAACGAAACAACGAAACAACGAAACAACGAAACAACGAAACAACGAAACAACGAAACAACGAAACAACGAAACAACGAAACAACGAAACAACGAAACAACGAAACAACGAACAGCGAAACAACGAAACAACGAAACAACGAAACAACGAAACAACGAAACAACGAAACAACGAACCAACGAACCAACGAACCAACGAACCAACGAACCAACGAACCAACGAACCAACGAACCAACGAAACAACGAAACAACGAAACAACGAAACAACGAAACAACGAAACAACGAAACAACGAAACAACGAAACAACGAAACAACGAAACAACGAAACAACGAAACAACGAAACAACGAAACAACGAAAACAACGAAACAACGAACCAACGAACCAACGAACCAACGAACCAACGAACCAACGAACCAACGAACCAACGAACCAAGGAACCAACGAACCAACGAACCAACGAACCAACGAACCAACGAACCAACGAACCAACGAACCAACGAACCAACGAACCAACGAACCAACGAAACAACGAAACAACGAAACAACGAAACAACGAAACAACGAAACAACGAAACAACGAAACAACGAAACAACGAAACAACGAAACAACGAACCAACGAACCAACGAACCAACGAACCAACGAACCAACGAACCAAGGAACCAACGAACCAACGAACCAACGAACCAACGAACCAACGAACCAACGAACCAACGAACCAACGAACCAAAGAACCAACGAACCAACGAACCAACGAAACAACGAAACAACGAAACAACGAAACAACGAACCAACGAACCAACGAACCAACGAACCAACGAACCAACGAACAAACGAACAAAAGAACAAATGAACAAACGAACAAAGAGACAAAGAAACAAAAGAACCAACGAAGCAACGACACAACGAAACAACGAAACAACGAAACAACGAAACAACGAAACAACGAAACAACGAAACAACGAAACAACGAAACAACGAAACAACGAAACAACGAACCAACGAACCAACGAACCAACGAATCAACGAACCAACGAACCAGCGAACCAACGAACCAACGAACAAAAGAACAAATGAACAAACGAACAAACGACCAAACGAACAAAGAGACAAAGAAACAAAAGAACCAACGAAACAACGAAACAACGAAACAACGAAACAACGAAACAACGAAACAACGAAACAACGAAACAACGAAACAACGAAACAACGAAACAACGAAACAACGAAAACAACGAAACAACGAAACAACGAAACAACGAAACAACGAAACAACGAAACAACGAAACAACGAAACAACGAAACAACGAAACAACGAAACAACGAAACAACGAAACAACGAAACAACGAAACAACGAAACAACGAAACAACGAAACAACGAAACAACGAAACAACGAACCAACGAACCAACGAACCAACGAACCAACGTACCAACGAACCAAGGAACCAACGAACCAACGAACCAACGAACCAACGAACCAACGAACCAACGAACCAACGAACCAACGAACCAACGAACCAACGAACCAACGAACCAAGGAACCAACGAACCAACGAACCAACGAACCAACGAACCAACGAACCAACGAACCAACGAACCAACGAACCAAAGAACCAACGAACCAACGAACCAACGAACCAACGAAACAACGAAACAACGAAACAACGAAACAACGAAACAACGAACCAACGAACCAACGAACCAACGAACCAACGAACCAACGAACAAACGAACAAAAGAACAAATGAACAAACGAACAAAGAGACAAAGAAACAAAAGAACCAACGAAGCAACGACACAACGAAACAACGAAACAACGAAACAACGAAACAACGAAACAACGAAACAACGAAACAACGAAACAACGAAACAACGAAACAACGAAACAACGAAACAACGAAACAACGAACCAACGAACCAACGAACCAACGAACCAACGAATCAACGAACCAACGAACCAGCGAACCAACGAACCAACGAACCAGCGAACCAACGAACCAACGAACCAACGAACAAACGAACAAAAGAACAAATGAACAAACGAACAAAGAGACAAAGAACAAAAGAACCAACGAAACAACGAAACAACGAAACAACGAAACAACGAAACAACGAAACAACGAAACAACGATACAAAGAAACAACGAAACAACGAAACAACGAAACAATGAAACAACGAAACAACGAAACAACGAATCAACGAATCAACGAAACAACGAACCAACGAACCAACGAACAAAAGAACAAATGAACAAACGAACAAACGAACAAACGAACAAACGAACAAAGAGACAAAGAAACAAAAGAACCAACGAAACAACGAAACAACGAAACAACGAAACAACGAAACAACGAAACAACGAAACAACGAAACAACGAAACAACGAAACAACGAAACAACGAAACAACGAAACAACGAAACAACGAAACAACGAAACAACGAAACAACGAAACAACGAAACAACGAAACAACGAAACAACGAAACAACGAAACAACGAAACAACGAAACAACGAAACAACGAACCAACGAACCAACGAACCAACGAACCAACGAACCAACGAACCAACGTACCAACGAACCAAGGAACCAACGAAACAACGAAACAACGAAACAACGAAACAACGAAACAACGAAACAACGAAACAACGAAACAACGAAACAACGAAACAACGAAACAACGAAACAACGCAACAACGCAACAACGAAACAACGAAACAACGAAACAACGAAACAACGAAACAACGAAACAACGAAACAACGAAACAACGAAACAACGAAACAACGAAACAACGAAACAACGAAACAACGAAACAACGAAACAACGAAACAACGAAACAACGAAACAACGAAACAACGAAACAACGAAACAACGAAACAACGAAACAACGAAACAACGAAACAACGAAACAACGAAACAACGAAACAACGAAACAACGAAACAACGAAACAACGAAACAACGAAACAACGAAACAACGAAACAACGAAACAACGAAACAACGAAACAACGAAACAACGAAACAACGAAACAACGAAACAACGAAACAACGAAACAACGAAACAACGAAAAAACAACGAAACAACGAAACAACGAACAACGAAACAACGAACAACGAAACAACGAAACAACGAAACAACGAAACAACGAACAACGAAACAACGAAACAACGAAACAACGAAACCGAACAACGAAACCAACGAACCAACGAACCAACGAACAACGAACCAACCAACGAACCAACGAACCAACGAACCAACGAACCAACGAACCAACGAACCAACGAACCAACGAACAACGAACCAACGAACCAACGAACCAACGAACCAAAGAACCAACGAACCAACGAACCAACGAACCAACGAACCAACGAACCAACGAAACAACGAACCAACGAACCAACGAAACAACGAAACAACGAACCAACGAACCAACGAACCAACGAACCAACGAACAACGAACGAACAAAAGAACAAATGAACAAACGAACAAAGAGACAAAGAAACAAAAGAACCAACGAAGCAACGACACAACGAAACAACGAAACAACGAAACAACGAAACAACGAAACAACGAAACAACGAAACAACGAAACAACGAAACAACGAAACAACGAAACAACGAAACAAAGAAACAACGAACAGACAACGAACCAACGAACCAACGAACCAACGAACAAACGAACAAATGAACAAACGAACAAAGAGACAAAGAAACAAAAGAACCAACGAAACAACGACACAACGAAACAACGAAACAACGAAACAACGAAACAACGAAACAACGAAACAACGAAACAACGAAACAACGAAACAACGAAACAACGAAACAACGAAACAAAGAAACAACGAAACAACGAACCAACGAACCAACGAACCAACGAACCAACGAACCAACGAACCAACGAACCAACGAACCAACGAACCAACGAACCAACGAACCAACGAACCAACGAACCAACGAACCAACGAACAACGAACCAACGAACCAACGAACCAACGAACCAACGAAACAACGAAACAACGAAACAACGAAACAACGAAACAACGAAACAACGAACAAAAGAACAAATGAACAAACGAACAAAGAGACAAAGAAACAAAAGAACCAACGAAACAACGAAACAACGAAACAACGAACCAACGAACCAACGAACCAACGAACCAACGAACCAACGTAC
>NW_027486192.1:0-25480 GCF_050908995.1 Andrena cerasifolii
CAACGAAACAACAAAGCAACGAAGCAACGAAACAACGAAACAACGAAACAACGAACCAACGAACCAACGAACCAACGAACCAACGAACCAACGAACCAACGAACCAACGAACCAACGAACCAACGAACCAACGAACCAACGAACCAACGAACCAACGAACCAACGAACCAACGAACCAACGAAACAACGAAACAACGAACCAACGAACCAACGAACCAACGAACCAACGAACCAACGAACCAACGAACCAACGAACCAACGAATCAACGAACCAACGAACCAACGAACCAACGAACCAACGAACCAACGAACCAACGAACCAACGAACCAACGAACCAACGAACCAACGAACCAACGAACCAACGAACCAACGAACCAACGAACAAACGAACAAACGAACAAACGAACAAAAGAGCAAACGAACAAACGAACAAACGAACAAACGAACAAACGAACAAACGAACAAACGAACAAACGAACAAACGAACAAACGAACAAACGAACAAACGAACAAACGAACAAACGAACAAACGAACAAACGAACAAACGAACAAACGAACAAAGTGAAAAAGAAACAAAAGAACCAACGAAACGACGAACCAACGAAACAACGAAACAACGAAACAACGAAACAACAAAACAACGAAACAACGAAACAACGAAACAACGAAACAACGAAACAACGAAACAACGAACCAACGAACCAACGAACCAACGAACCAACGAACCAACGAACCAACGAACCAACGAACCAACGAACCAACGAACCAACGAACCAACGAACCAACGAACCAACGAACCAACGAACCAACGAACCAACGAACCAACGAACCAACGAAACAACGAACCAACGAACCAACGAACCATCGAACAAACGAACCAACGAACAAACGAACAAAGTGACAAAGACACAAAAGAACCAACGAAACAACGAAACAACGAAACAACGAAACAACGAAACAACGAACCAACGAACCAACGAACAAACGAACAAAAGAACAAATGAACAAACGAACCAACGAACCAACGAACCAACGAACCAACGAACCAACGAACCAACGAACCAACGAACCAACGAACCAACGAACCAACGAACCAACGAACCAACGAACCAACGAACCAACGAACCAAAGAACAAACGAACAAACGAACCAACGAACCAACGAACCAACGAACAAACGAAAAAACGACCAAACGACAAACGAACAAACGAACAAACGAACAAACGAACCAACGAACCAACGAACCGACGAACAAACGAACAAACGAACAAACGAACAAACGAACAAACGAACCCACGAACCAAAGGACCAACGAGCCAACGGACCAACGAACCAACGAACCAACGAACCAACGAACCAACGAACCAACGAACCAACGAACAAACGAACAAACGAACAAACGAACCAACGAACCAACGAACCAACGAACCAACGAACCAACGAACCAACGAACCAACGAACCAACGAACCAACGAACCAACGAAACAACGAACCGACGAACAAACGAACAAACGAACAAACGATCAAACGAACCAACGAACCAAAGGACCAACGAGCCAACGATCCAACGAACCAACGAACCAACGAACCAACGAACCAACGAACAAACGAACAAAAGAACAAATGAACAAACGAACAAACGAACAAAGTGACAAAGAAACAAAAGAACCAACGAAACAACGAAACAACGAAACAACAAAGCAACGAAGCAACGAAACAACGAAACAACGAAACAACGAACCAACGAACCAACGAACCAACGAACCAACGAACCAACGAACCAACGAACCAACGAACCAACGAACCAACGAACCAACGAACCAACGAACCAACGAACCAACGAACCAACGAACCAACGAACCAACGAACCAACGAACCAACGAAACAACGAAACAACGAACCAACGAACCAACGAACCAACGAACCAACGAACCAACGAACCAACGAACCAACGAACCAACGAATCAACGAACCAACGAACCAACGAACCAACGAACCAACGAACCAACGAACCAACGAACCAACGAACCAACGAACCAACGAACCAACGAACCAACGAACCAACGAACCAACGAACCAACGAACCAACGAACAAACGAACAAACGAACAAACGAACAAAAGAGCAAACGAACAAACGAACAAACGAACAAACGAACAAACGAACAAACGAACAAACGAACAAACGAACAAACGAACAAACGAACAAACGAACAAACGAACAAAGTGAAAAAGAAACAAAAGAACCAACGAAACGACGAACCAACGAAACAACGAAACAACGAAACAACGAAACAACGAAACAACAAAACAACGAAACAACGAAACAACGAAACAACGAAACAACGAAACAACGAAACAACGAACCAACGAACCAACGAACCAACGAACCAACGAACCAACGAACCAACGAACCAACGAACCAACGAACCAACGAACCAACGAACCAACGAACCAACGAACCAACGAACCAACGAAACAACGAACCAACGAACCAACGAACCATCGAACAAACGAACCAACGAACAAACGAACAAAGTGACAAAGAAACAAAAGAACCAACGAAACAACGAAACAACGAAACAACGAAACAACGAAACAACGAAACAACGAACCAACGAACAAACGAACAAAAGAACAAATGAACAAACGAACAAACGAACCAAAGGACCAACGAGCCAACGAACCAACGAACCAACGAACCAACGAACCAACGAACCAACGAACCAACGAACCAACGAACCAACGAACAAACGAACAAAAGAACAAATGAACAAACGAACAAACGAACAAACGAACAAACGAACAAACGAACAAACGAACAAACGAACAAAGTGAAAAAGAATCAAAAGAACCAACGAAACGACGAAACAACGAAACAACGAAACAACAAAACAACGAAACAACGAAACAACGAAACAACGAACCAACGATCCAACGATCCAACGAACCAACGAACCAACGAACCAACGAACCAACGAACCAACGAACCAACGAACCAACGAACCAACGAACCAACGAACCAACGAACCAACGAACCAACGAACCAACGAACCAACGAACCAACGAACCAACGAACCAACGAACCAACGAACCAACGAACCAACGAACCAACGAACCAACGAACCAACGAACCAAAGAACAAACGAACAAACGAACAAAAGAACAAACGAACAAACGAACAAACGAACAAACGAACAAACGGACAAACGAACAAACGAACAAACGAACAAACGAACAAACGAACAAACGAACCAACGAACCAACGAACCAACGAACCAACGAACAAACGAACAAACGAACAAACGAACAAACGAACAAACGAACAAACGAACAAACGAACAAACGAACAAACGAACAAACGAACAAACGAAGCAACGAACCAACGAACCAACGAACCAACGATCCAACGAACAAACGAACAAACGAACAAACGAACAAACGAACAAACGAACAAACGAACAAACGAACAAACGAACAAACGAACAAACGAACAAACGAACAAACGAACAAACGAACAAACGAACAAACGAACAAACGAACAAACGAACAAACGAACAAACGAACAAACGAACAAACGAACAAACGAACAAACGAACAAACGAACAAACGAACAAACGAACAAACGAACAAACGAACAAACGAACAAACGAACAAACGAACAAACGAACAAACGAACAAACGAACAAACGAACAAACGAACAAACGAACAAACGAACAAACGAACAAACGAACAAACGAACAAACGAACAAACGAACAAACGAACAAACGAACAAACGAACAAACGAACACGAAACAACGAAACAACGAAACAACGAAACAACGAAACAACGAACCAACGAACCAACGAACCAACGAACCAACGAACCAACGAACCAACGAACCAACGAACCAACGAACCAACGAACCAACGAACCAACGAACCAACGAACCAACGAAACAACGAACCAACGAACCAACGAACCATCGAACAAACGAACCAACGAACAAACGAACAAAGTGACAAAGAAACAAAAGAACCAACGAAACAACGAAACAACGAAACAACGAAACAACGAACCAACGAACCAACGAACAAACGAACAAAAGAACAAATGAACAAACGAACAAACGAACCAAAGGACCAACGAGCCAACGAACCAACGAACCAACGAACCAACGAACCAACGAACCAACGAACCAACGAACCAACGAACCAACGAACAAACGAACAAAAGAACAAACGAACAAACGAACAAACGAACAAACGAACAAACGAACAAACGAACAAACGAACAAACGAACAAAGTGAAAAAGAAACAAAAGAACCAACGAAACGACGAAACAACGAAACAACGAAACAACAAAACAACGAAACAACGAAACAACGAAACAACGAACCAACGATCCAACGAACCAACGAACCAACGAACCAACGAACCAACGAACCAACGAACCAACGAACCAACGAACCAACGAACCAACGAACCAACGAACCAACGAACCAACGAACCAGCGAACCAACGAACCAACGAACCAACGAACCAACGATCCAACGAACCAACGAACCAACGAACCAACGAACCAACGAACAAACGAACAAAAGAACAAATGAACAAACGAACAAACGAACAAACGAACAAACGAACAAACGAACAAACGAACAACGAACAAACGAACAAAGTGACAAAGAAACAAAAGAACCAACGAAACAACGAAACAACGAAACAACGAAGCAACGAAGCAACGATACAACGAAACAACGAAACAACGAACCAACGAACCAACGAACCAACGAACCAACGAACCAACGAACCAGCGAACCAACGAACCAACGAACCAACGAACCAACGAACCAACGAACCAACGAACCAACGAACCAACGAAACAACGAAACAACGAACCAACGAACCAACGAACCAACGAACCAACGAACCAACGAACCAACGAACCAACGAACCAACGAACCAACGAACCAACGAACCAACGAAACATCGAAACAACGAAACAACGAAACAAAGAAACAACGAACCAACGAACCAACGAACCAACGAACCAACGAACCAACGAACAAACGAACATACGAACAAACGAACAAACGAACAAAGGAACAAACGAACCAACGAACCAACGAACCAACGAACCAACGAACCAACGATCCAACGAACAAACGAACAAACGAACAAACGAACAAACGAAACAACCAACCAACGAACCAACGAACCAACGAACCAACGAACCAACGAACCAACGAACCAACGAACCAACGAACCAACGAACCAACGAACCTTCGAACCAACGAACCAACGAACCAACGAACCAACGAACCAACGAACCAACGAACCAACGAACCAACGAACCAACGAACCAACGAACCAACGAACCAACGAACCAACGAACCAACGAACCAACGAACCAACGAACCAACGAACCAACGAACCAACGAATCAACGAACCAACGAACCAACGAACCAACGAACCAACGAACCAACGAACCAACGAACCAACGAACCAACGAACCAACGAAACAACGAAACAACGAAACAACGAAACAAAGAAACAACGAACCAACGAACCAACGAACCAACGAACCAACGAACCAACGAACCAACGAACAAACGAACATACGAACAAACGAACAAACGAACAAAGGAACAAACGAACCAACGAACCAACGAACCAACGAACCAACGAACCAACGAACCAACGATCCAACGAACAAACGAACAAACGAACAAAGTGACAAAGAAACAAAAGAACCAACGAAACAACGAAACAACGAAACAACGAAACAACGAAACAACGAAACAATGAAACAACGAAAAAACGAAACAACGAAACAACGAAACAATGAAACAACGAAACAACGAAACAACGAAACAACGAACCAACGAACAAACGTACAAACGAACCAACGAAACAACGAAACAACGAAACAACGAACCAACGAACCAACGAACCAACGAACCAACGAACCAACGAACCAACGAACCAACGAACCAACGAACCAACGAACCAACGAACCAACGAACCAACGAACCAACGAACCAACGAACAAGCGAACAAACGAACAAACGAACAAAGGAACAAACGAACAAACGAACAAACGAACAAACGAACCAACGAACCAACGAACCAACGAACAAACGAAAAAACGACCAAACGACAAACGAACAAACGAACAAACGAACAAACGAACCAACGAACCAACGAACCGACGAACAAACGAACAAACGAACAAACGAACAAACGAACCAACGAACCAAAGGACCAACGAGCCAACGGACCAACGAACCAACGAACCAACGAACCAACGAACCAACGAACCAACGAACCAACGAACAAACGAACAAACGAACAAACGAACCAACGAACCAACGAACCAACGAACCAACGAACCAACGAACCAACGAACCAACGAACCAACGAACCAACGAACCAACGAAACAACGAACCGACGAACAAACGAACAAACGAACAAACGAACAAAGGAACAAACGAACAAACGAACAAACGAACAAACGAACAAACGAACCAACGAACCAACGAACCAACGAACAAACGAAAAAACGACCAAACGACAAACGAACAAACGAACAAACGAACAAACGAACAAACGAACAAACGAACAAACGAACCAACGAACCAACGAACCAACGAACCAACGAACCAACGAACCAACGAACCAACGAACCAACGAACCAACGAACCAACGAACCAACGAACCAACGAACCAACGAAACAACGAACCAACGAACCAACGAACCATCGAACAAACGAACCAACGAACAAACGAACAAAGTGACAAAGAAACAAAAGAACCAACGAAACAACGAAACAATGAAACAACGAAACAACGAACCAACGAACCAACGAACAAACGAACAAAAGAACAAATGAACAAACGAACAAACGAACCAAAGGACCAACGAGCCAACGAACCAACGAACCAACGAACCAACGAACCAACGAACCAACGAACCAACGAACCAACGAACCAACGAACAAACGAACAAAAGAACAAACGAACAAACGAACAAACGAACAAACGAACAAACGAACAAACGAACAAACGAACAAACGAACAAACGAACAAAGTGAAAAAGAAACAAAAGAACCAACGAAACGACGAAACAACGAAACAACGAAACAACAAAACAACGAAACAACGAAACAACGAAACAACGAAACAACGAACCAACGATCCAACGATCCAACGAACCAACGAACCAACGAACCAACGAACCAACGAACCAACGAACCAACGAACCAACGAACCAACGAACCAACGAACCAACGAACCAACGAACCAACGAACCAACGAACCAACGAACCAACGAACCAACGAAACAACGAAACAACGAAACAACGAAACAAAGAAACAACGAACCAACGAACCAACGAACCAACGAACCAACGAACCAACGAACAAACGAACATACGAACAAACGAACAAACGAACAAAGGAACAAACGAACCAACGAACCAACGAACCAACGAACCAACGAACCAACGATCCAACGAACAAACGAACAAACGAACAAACGAACAAACGAAACAACGAACCAACGAACCAAAGAACAAACGAACAAACGAACAAAAGAGCAAACGAACAAACGAACAAACGAACAAACGAACAAACGAACAAACGGACAAACGAACAAACGAACAAACGAACAAACGATCAAACGAACAAACGAACCAACGAACCAACGAACCAACGAACCAACGAACCAACGAACCAACGAACCAACGAACCAACGAACCAACGAACCAACGAACCAACGAACCAACGAACCAACGAACCAACGAACCAACGAACCAACGAACCAACGAACCAACGAACCAACGAACCAACGAACCAACGAACCAACGAAACAACGAAACAACGAAACAACGAAACAAAGAAACAACGAACCAACGAACCAACGAACCAACGAACCAACGAACCAACGAACAAACGAACATACGAACAAACGAAACAACCAACCAACGAACCAACGAACCAACGAACCAACGAACCAACGAACCAACGAACCAACGAACCAACGAACCAACGAACCAACGAACCAACGAACCTTCGAACCAACGAACCAACGAACCAACGAACCAACGAACCAACGAACCAACGAACCAACGAACCAACGAACCAACGAACCAACGAACCAACGAACCAACGAACCAACGAACCAACGAAACAACGAACCAACGAACCAACGAACCAACGAACCAACGAACAAACGAACAAACGTACAAACGAACAAACGAACAAACGAACAAACGAACAAACGAACAAACGAACAAACGAACAAACGAACAAACGAACAAACGAACAAACGAACAAACGAACAAACGAACAAACGAACAAACGAACAAACGAACAAACGAACAAACGAACAAACGAACAAACGAACAAACGAACAAAGTGACAAAGAAACAAAAGAACCAACGAAACAACGAAACAACGAAACAACGAAACAACGAAACAAAGAAAAAACGAAACAACGAAACAACGAAACAATGAAACAACGAAACAACGAAACAACGAAACAACGAACCAACGAACAAACGTACAAACGAACCAACGAAACAACGAACCAACGAACCAACGAACAAGCGAACAAACGAACAAACGAACAAAGGAACAAACGAACAAACGAACAAACGAACAAACGAACAAACGAACCAACGAACCAACGAACCAACGAACAAACGAAAAAACGACCAAACGACAAACGAACAAACGAACAAACGAACAAACGAACCAACGAACCAACGAACCGACGAACAAACGAACAAACGAACAAACGAACAAACGAACCAACGAACCAAAGGACCAACGAGCCAACGGACCAACGAACCAACGAACCAACGAACCAACGAACCAACGAACCAACGAACCAACGAACCAACGAACAAACGAACAAACGAACAAACGAACCAACGAACCAACGAACCAACGAACCAACGAACCAACGAACCAACGAACCAACGAACCAACGAACCAACGAACCAACGAAACAACGAACCGACGAACAAACGAACAAACGAACAAACGAACAAAGGAACAAACGAACAAACGAACAAACGAACAAACGAACCAACGAACCAACGAACCAACGAACAAACGAAAAAACGACCAAACGACAAACGAACAAACGAACAAACGAACAAACGAACCAACGAACCAACGAACCGACGAACAAACGAACAAACGAACAAACGAACAAACGAACCAACGAACCAAAGGACCAACGAGCCAACGGACCAACGAACCAACGAACCAACGAACCAACGAACCAACGAACCAACGAACCAACGAACAAACGAACAAACGAACAAACGAACCAACGAACCAACGAACCAACGAACCAACGAACCAACGAACCAACGAACCAACGAACCAACGAACCAACGAACCAACGAAACAACGAACCGACGAACAAACGAACAAACGAACAAACGAACAAACGAACCAACGAACCAAAGGACCAACGAGCCAACGATCCAACGAACCAACGAACCAACGAACCAACGAACCAACGAACAAACGAACAAAAGAACAAATGAACAAACGAACAAACGAACAAAGTGACAAAGAAACAAAAGAACCAACGAAACAACGAAACAACGAAACAACAAAGCAACGAAGCAACGAAACAACGAAACAACGAAACAACGAACCAACGAACCAACGAACCAACGAACCAACGAACCAACGAACCAACGAACCAACGAACCAACGAACCAACGAACCAACGAACCAACGAACCAACGAACCAACGAACCAACGAACCAACGAAACAACGAAACAACGAACCAACGAACCAACGAACCAACGAACCAACGAACCAACGAACCAACGAACCAACGAACCAACGAATCAACGAACCAACGAACCAACGAACCAACGAACCAACGAACCAACGAACCAACGAACCAACGAACCAACGAAACAACGAACCAACGAACCAACGAACCAACGAACAAACGAACAAACGAACAAACGAACAAAAGAGCAAACGAACAAACGAACAAACGAACAAACGAACAAACGAACAAACGAACAAACGAACAAACGAACAAACGAACAAACGAACAAACGAACAAACGAACAAACGAACAAACGAACAATGTGAAAAAGAAACAAAAGAACCAACGAAACGACGAACCAACGAAACAACGAAACAACGAAACAACGAAACAACGAAACAACAAAACAACGAAACAACGAAACAACGAAACAACGAAACAACGAAACAACGAAACAACGAACCAACGAACCAACGAACCAACGAACCAACGAACCAACGAACCAACGAACCAACGAACCAACGAACCAACGAACCAACGAACCAACGAACCAACGAACCAACGAACCAACGAACCAACGAACCAACGAACCAACGAAACAACGAACCAACGAACCAACGAACCATCGAACAAACGAACCAACGAACAAACGAACAAAGTGACAAAGAAACAAAAGAACCAACGAAACAACGAAACAACGAAACAACGAAACAACGAAACAACGAAACAACGAAACAACGAACCAACGAACCAACGAACAAACGAACAAAAGAACAAATGAACAAACGAACAAACGAACCAAAGGACCAACGAGCCAACGAACCAACGAACCAACGAACCAACGAACCAACGAACCAACGAACCAACGAACCAACGAACCAACGAACCAACGAACCAACGAACCAACGAACAAACGAACAAAAGAACAAATGAACAAACGAACAAACGAACAAACGAACAAACGAACAAACGAACAAACGAACAAACGAACAAACGAACAAAGTGAAAAAGAAACAAAAGAACCAACGAAACGACGAAACAACGAAACAACGAAACAACAAAACAACGAAACAACGAAACAACGAAACAACGAAACAACGAACCAACGATCCAACGAACCAACGAACCAACGAACCAACGAACCAACGAACCAACGAACCAACGAACCAACGAACCAACGAACCAACGAACCAACGAACCAACGAACCAACGAACCAACGAACCAACGAACCAACGAACCAACGAACCAACGAACCAACGAACCAACGAACCAACGAACCAAAGAACAAACGAACAAACGAACAAAAGAGCAAACGAACAAACGAACAAACGAACAAACGAACAAACGGACAAACGAACAAACGAACAAACGAACAAACGAACAAACCAACAAACGAACAAGCGAACAAACGAACCAACGAACCAACGAACCAACGAACAAACGAACAAACGAACAAACGAACAAACGAACAAACGAACAAACGAACAAACGAACAAACGAACAAACGAACAAACGAACAAACGAACCAACGAACCAACGAACCAACGATCCAACGAACAAACGAACAAACGAACAAACGAACAAACGAACAAACGAACAAACGAACAAACGAACAAACGAACAAACGAACAAACGAACAAACGAACAAACGAACAAACGACAAACGAACAAACGAACAAACGAACAAACGAACAAACGAACAAACGAACAAACGAACAAACGAACAAACGAACAAACGAACAAACGAACAAACGAACAAACGAACAACGAACAAACGAACAAACGAACAAACGAACAAACAAAACAAACGAACAAACGAACAAACGAACAAACGAACAAACGAACAAACGAACAAACGAACAAACGAACAAACGAACAAACGAACAAACGAACAAACGAACAAACGAACAAACGAACAAACGAACAAACGAACAAACGAACAAACGAACAAACGAACAAACGAACAAACGAACAAACGAACAAACGAACAAACGAACAAACGAACAAACGAACAAACGAACAAACGAACAAACGAACAAACGAACAAACGAACAAACGAACAAACGAACAAACGAACAAACGAACAAACGAACAAACGAACAAACGAACAAACGAACAAACGAAACAACGAAACAACGAAACAACGAAACAACGAAACAACGAAACAACGAACCAACGAACCAACGAACCAACGAACCAACGAACCAACGAACCAACGAACCAACGAACCAACGAACCAACGAACCAACGAACCAACGAACCAACGAACCAACGAACCAACGAAACAACGAACCAACGAACCAACGAACCATCGAACAAACGAACCAACGAACAAACGAACAAAGTGACAAAGAAACAAAAGAACCAACGAAACAACGAAACAACGAAACAACGAAACAACGAACCAACGAACCAACGAACAAACGAACAAAAGAACAAATGAACAAACGAACAAACGAACCAAAGGACCAACGAGCCAACGAACCAACGAACCAACGAACCAACGAACCAACGAACCAACGAACCAACGAACCAACGAACCAACGAACCAACGAACAAACGAACAAAAGAACAAACGAACAAACGAACAAACGAACAAACGAACAAACGAACAAACGAACAAACGAACAAAGTGAAAAAGAAACAAAAGAACCAACGAAACGACGAAACAACGAAACAACGAAACAACAAAACAACGAAACAACGAAACAACGAAACAACGAACCAACGATCCAACGAACCAACGAACCAACGAACCAACGAACCAACGAACCAACGAACCAACGAACCAACGAACCAACGAACCAACGAACCAACGAACCAACGAACCAACGAACCAACGAACCAACGAACCAACGAAACAACGAAACAACGAAACAACGAAACAAAGAAACAACGAACCAACGAACCAACGAACCAACGAACCAACGAACCAACGAACAAACGAACATACGAACAAACGAACAAACGAACAAAGGAACAAACGAACCAACGAACCAACGAACCAACGAACCTACGAACCAACGATCCAACGAACAAACGAACAAACGAACAAACGAAACAACGAACCAACGAACCAACGAACCAAAGAACAAACGAACAAACGAACAAAAGAGCAAACGAACAAACGAACAAACGAACAAACGAACAAACGGACAAACGAACAAACGAACAAACGAACAAACGGTCAAACGAACAAACGAACAAAGGAACCTACGAACCAACGAACCAACGAACCAACGAACCAACGAACCAACGAACCAACGAACCAACGAACCAACGAACCAACGAACCAACGAACCAACGAACCAACGAACCAACGATCCAACGAACCAACGAACCAACGAACCAACGAACCAACGAACCAACGAACCAACGAACCAACGAAACAACGAACCAACGAACCAACGAACCAACGAACCAACGAACCAACGAACCAACGAACCAACGAACCAACGAACCAACGAACCAACGAACCAACGAAACAACGAAACAACGAAACAACGAAACAAAGAAACAACGAACCAACGAACCAACGAACCAACGAACCAACGAACCAACGAACAAACGAACATACGAACAAACGAACAAACGAACAAAGGAACAAACGAACCAACGAACCAACGAACCAACGAACCAACGAACCAACGATCCAACGAACAAACGAACAAACGAACAAACGAACAAACGAAACAACGAACCAACGAACCAAAGAACAAACGAACAAACGAACAAAAGAGCAAACGAACAAACGAACAAACGAACAAACGAACAAACGAACAAACGGACAAACGAACAAACGAACAAACGAACAAACGATCAAACGAACAAACGAACCAACGAACCAACGAACCAACGAACCAACGAACCAACGAACCAACGAACCAACGAACCAACGAACCAACGAACCAACGAACCAACGAACCAACGAACCAACGAACCAACGAACCAACGAACCAACGAACCAACGAACCAACGAACCAACGAACCAACGAACCAACGAACCAACGAACCAACGAAACAACGAAACAACGAAACAACGAAACAAAGAAACAACGAACCAACGAACCAACGAACCAACGAACCAACGAACCAACGAACAAACGAACATACGAACAAACGAACAAACGAACAAAGGAACAAACGAACCAACGAACCAACGAACCAACGAACAAACGAAACAACCAACCAACGAACCAACGAACCAACGAACCAACGAACCAACGAACCAACGAACCAACGAACCAACGAACCAACGAACCAACGAACCAACGAACCTTCGAACCAACGAACCAACGAACCAACGAACCAACGAACCAACGAACCAACGAACCAACGAACCAACGAACCAACGAACCAACGAACCAACGAACCAACGAACCAACGAACCAACGAAACAACGAACCAACGAACCAACGAACCAACGAACCAACGAACCAACGAACAAACGAACAAACGTACAAACGAACAAACGAACAAACGAACAAACGAACAAACGAACAAACGAACAAACGAACAAACGAACAAACGAACAAACGAACAAACGAACAAACGAACAAACGAACAAACGAACAAACGAACAAACGAACAAACGAACAAACGAACAAAGTGACAAAGAAACAAAAGAACCAACGAAACAACGAAACAACGAAACAACGAAACAACGAAACAAAGAAAAAACGAAACAACGAAACAACGAAACAATGAAACAACGAAACAACGAAACAACGAAACAACGAACCAACGAACAAACGTACAAACGAACCAACGAAACAACGAACCAACGAACCAACGAACAAGCGAACAAACGAACAAACGAACAAAGGAACAAACGAACAAACGAACAAACGAACAAACGAACAAACGAACCAACGAACCAACGAACCAACGAACAAACGAAAAAACGACCAAACGACAAACGAACAAACGAACAAACGAACAAACGAACCAACGAACCAACGAACCGACGAACAAACGAACAAACGAACAAACGAACAAACGAACCAACGAACCAAAGGACCAACGAGCCAACGGACCAACGAACCAACGAACCAACGAACCAACGAACCAACGAACCAACGAACCAACGAACAAACGAACAAACGAACAAACGAACCAACGAACCAACGAACCAACGAACCAACGAACCAACGAACCAACGAACCAACGAACCAACGAACCAACGAACCAACGAACCAACGAACCAACGAAACAACGAACCGACGAACAAACGAACAAACGAACAAACGAAAAAAGGAACAAACGAACAAACGAACAAACGAACAAACGAACCAACGAACCAACGAACCAACGAACAAACGAAAAAACGACCAAACGACAAACGAACAAACGAACAAACGAACAAACGAACCAACGAACCAACGAACCGACGAACAAACGAACAAACGAACAAACGAACAAACGAACCAACGAACCAAAGGACCAACGAGCCAACGGACCAACGAACCAACGAACCAACGAACCAACGAACCAACGAACCAACGAACCAACGAACAAACGAACAAACGAACAAACGAACCAACGAACCAACGAACCAACGAACCAACGAACCAACGAACCAACGAACCAACGAACCAACGAACCAACGAACCAACGAAACAACGAACCGACGAACAAACGAACAAACGAACAAACGAACAAACGAACCAACGAACCAAAGGACCAACGAGCCAACGATCCAACGAACCAACGAACCAACGAACCAACGAACCAACGAACAAACGAACAAAAGAACAAATGAACAAACGAACAAACGAACAAAGTGACAAAGAAACAAAAGAACCAACGAAACAACGAAACAACGAAACAACAAAGCAACGAAGCAACGAAACAACGAAACAACGAAACAACGAACCAACGAACCAACGAACCAACGAACCAACGAACCAACGAACCAACGAACCAACGAACCAACGAACCAACGAACCAACGAACCAACGAACCAACGAACCAACGAACCAACGAACCAACGAAACAACGAAACAACGAACCAACGAACCAACGAACCAACGAACCAACGAACCAACGAACCAACGAACCAACGAACCAACGAACCAACGAACCAACGAACCAACGAACCAACGAACCAACGAACCAACGAACCAACGAACCAACGAACCAACGAAACAACGAACCAACGAACCAACGAACCAACGAACAAACGAACAAACGAACAAACGAACAAAAGAGCAAACGAACAAACGAACAAACGAACAAACGAACAAACGAACAAAAGAGCAAACGAACAAACGAACAAACGAACAAACGAACAAACGAACAAACGAACAAACGAACAAACGAACAAACGAACAAACGAACAAACGAACAAACGAACAAACGAACAAACGAACAATGTGAAAAAGAAACAAAAGAACCAACGAAACGACGAACCAACGAAACAACGAAACAACGAAACAACGAAACAACGAAACAACAAAACAACGAAACAACGAAACAACGAAACAACGAAACAACGAAACAACGAAACAACGAACCAACGAACCAACGAACCAACGAACCAACGAACCAACGAACCAACGAACCAACGAACCAACGAACCAACGAACCAACGAACCAACGAACCAACGAACCAACGAACCAACGAACCAACGAACCAACGAAACAACGAACCAACGAACCAACGAACCAACGAACCAACGAACCAACGAACCAACGAACCAAAGAACAAACGAACAAACGAACAAAAGAGCAAACGAACAAACGAACAAACGAACAAACGAACAAACGGACAAACGAACAAACGAACAAACGAACAAACGAACAAACCAACAAACGAACAAGCGAACAAACGAACCAACGAACCAACGAACCAACGAACAAACGAACAAACGAACAAACGAACAAACGAACAAACGAACAAACGAACAAACGAACAAACGAACAAACGAACAAACGAACAAACGAACAAACGAACAAACGAACAAACGAACCAACGAACCAACGAACCAACGATCCAACGAACAAACGAACAAACGAACAAACGAACAAACGAACAAACGAACAAACGAACAAACGAACAAACGAACAAACGAACAAACGAACAAACGAACAAACGAACAAACGAACAAACGAACAAACGAACAAACGAACAAACGAACAAACGAACAAACGAACAAACGAACAAACGAACAAACGAACAAACGAACAAACGAACAAACGAACAAACGAACAAACGAACAAACGAACAAACGAACAAACGAACAAACGAACAAACGAACAAACGAACAAACGAACAAACGAACAAACGAACAAACGAACAAACGAACAAACGAACAAACGAACAAACGAACAAACGAACAAACGAACAAACGAACAAACGAACAAACGAACAAACGAACAAACGAACAAACGAACAAACGAACAAACGAACAAACGAACAAACGAACAAACGAACAAACGAACAAACGAACAAACGAAACAACGAAACAACGAAACAACGAAACAACGAAACAACGAAACAACGAACCAACGAACCAACGAACCAACGAACCAACGAACCAACGAACCAACGAACCAACGAACCAACGAACCAACGAACCAACGAACCAACGAACCAACGAACCAACGAAACAACGAACCAACGAACCAACGAACCATCGAACAAACGAACCAACGAACAAACGAACAAAGTGACAAAGAAACAAAAGAACCAACGAAACAACGAAACAACGAAACAACGAAACAACGAACCAACGAACCAACGAACAAACGAACAAAAGAACAAATGAACAAACGAACAAACGAACCAAAGGACCAACGAGCCAACGAACCAACGAACCAACGAACCAACGAACCAACGAACCAACGAACCAACGAACCAACGAACCAACGAACAAACGAACAAAAGAACAAACGAACAAACGAACAAACGAACAAACGAACAAACGAACAAACGAACAAACGAACGAAGTGAAAAAGAAACAAAAGAACCAACGAAACGACGAAACAACGAAACAACGAAACAACAAAACAACGAAACAACGAAACAACGAAACAACGAACCAACGATCCAACGAACCAACGAACCAACGAACCAACGAACCAACGAACCAACGAACAACGAACCAACGAACCAACGAACCAACGAACCAACGAACCAACGAACCAACGAACCAACGAACCAACGAACACAACGAAACAACGAAACAACGAAACAACGAAACAAAGAAACAACGAACCAACGAACCAACGAACCAACGAACCAACGAACCAACGAACAAACGAACATACGAACAAACGAACAAACGAACAAAGGAACAAACGAACCAACGAACCAACGAACCAAC
The DNA here is from genome assembly GCF_050908995.1 of Andrena cerasifolii. NCBI lineage: Eukaryota > Metazoa > Arthropoda > Insecta > Hymenoptera > Andrenidae > Andrena > Andrena cerasifolii. Next base: position 18,122 of record NW_027486192.1, read on the forward strand.
GAACCTACGAACCAACGATCCAACGAACAAACGAACAAACGAACAAACGAAACAACGAACCAACGAACCAACGAACCAAAGAACAAACGAACAAACGAACAAAAGAGCAAACGAACAAACGAACAAACGAACAAACGAACAAACGGACAAACGAACAAACGAACAAACGAACAAACGGTCAAACGAACAAACGAACAAAGGAACCTACGAACCAACGAACCAACGAACCAACGAACCAACGAACCAACGAACCAACGAACCAACGAACCAACGAACCAACGAACCAACGAACCAACGATCCAACGAACCAACGAACCAACGAACCAACGAACCAACGAACCAACGAACCAACGAACCAACGAAACAACGAAACAACGAAACAACGAAACAAAGAAACAACGAACCAACGAACCAACGAACCAACGAACCAACGAACCAACGAACAAACGAACATACGAACAAACGAACAAACGAACAAAGGAACAAACGAACCAACGAACCAACGAACCAACGAACCAACGAACCAACGATACAACGAACAAACGAACAAACGAACAAACGAACAAACGAAACAACCAACCAACGAACCAACGAACCAACGAACCAACGAACCAACGAACCAACGAACCAACGAACCAACGAACCAACGAACCCTCGAACCAACGAACCAACGAACCAACGAACCAACGAACCAACGAACCAACGAACCAACGAACCAACGAACCAACGAACCAACGAACCAACGAACCAACGAACCAACGAACCAACGAACCAACGAACCAACGAAACAACGAACCAACGAACCAACGAACCAACGAACCAACGAACAAACGAACAAACGTACAAACGAACAAACGAACAAACGAACAAACGAACAAACGAACAAACGAACAAACGAACAAACGAACAAACGAACAAACGAACAAACGAACAAACGAACAAACGAACAAACGAACAAACGAACAAACGAACAAACGAACAAACGAACAAAGTGACAAAGAAACAAAAGAACCAACGAAACAACGAAACAACGAAACAACGAAACAACGAAACAACGAAACAACGAAACAACGAAACAACGAAAAAACGAAACAACGAAACAACGAAACAATGAAACAACGAAACAACGAAACAACGAAACAACGAACCAACGAACAAACGTACAAACGAACCAACGAAACAACGAAACAACGAAACAACGAACCAACGAACCAACGAACCAACGAACCAACGAACCAACGAACCAACGAACCAACGAACCAACGAACCAACGAACCAACGAACCAACGAACCAACGAACCAACGAACCAACGAACCAACGAACAAGCGAACAAACGAACAAACGAACAAAGGAACAAACGAACAAACGAACAAACGAACAAACGAACCAACGAACCAACGAACCAACGAACAAACGAAAAAACGACCAAACGACAAACGAACAAACGAACAAACGAACAAACGAACCAACGAACCAACGAACCGACGAACAAACGAACAAACGAACAAACGAACAAACGAACCAACGAACCAAAGGACCAACGAGCCAACGGACCAACGAACCAACGAACCAACGAACCAACGAACCAACGAACCAACGAACCAACGAACAAACGAACAAACGAACAAACGAACCAACGAACCAACGAACCAACGAACCAACGAACCAACGAACCAACGAACCAACGAACCAACGAACCAACGAACCAACGAACCAACGAACCAACGAACCAACGAAACAACGAACCGACGAACAAACGAACAAACGAACAAACGAACAAAGGAACAAACGAACAAACGAACAAACGAACAAACGAACCAACGAACCAACGAACCAACGAACAAACGAAAAAACGACCAAACGACAAACGAACAAACGAACAAACGAACAAACGAACCAACGAACCAACGAACCGACGAACAAACGAACAAACGAACAAACGAACAAACGAACCAACGAACCAAAGGACCAACGAGCCAACGGACCAACGAACCAACGAACCAACGAACCAACGAACCAACGAACCAACGAACCAACGAACCAACGAACAAACGAACAAACGAACCAACGAACCAACGAACCAACGAACCAACGAACCAACGAACCAACGAACCAACGAACCAACGAAACAACGAACCGACGAACAAACGAACAAACGAACAAACGAACAAACGAACCAACGAACCAAAGGACCATCGAGCCAACGATCCAACGAACCAACGAACCAACGAACCAACGAACCAACGAACAAACGAACAAAAGAACAAATGAACAAACGAACAAACGAACAAAGTGACAAAGAAACAAAAGAACCAACGAAACAACGAAACAACGAAACAACGAAGCAACGAAGCAACGAACCAACGAACCAACGAACCAACGAACCAACGAACCAACGAACCAACCCACCAACGAACCAACGAACCAACGAACCAACGAACCAACAAACCAACGAACAAACGAACAAACGTACAAACGAACAAACGAACAAACGAACAAACGAACAAACGAACAAACGAACAAACGAACAAACGAACAAACGAACAAACGAACAAACGAACAAACGAACAAACGAACAAACGAACAAACGAACAAACGAACAAACGAACAAACGAACAAACGAACAAACGAACAAACGAACAAACGAACAAACGAACAAACGAACAAACGAACAAACGAACAAACGAACAAACGAACAAACGAACAAACGAACAAACGAACAAACGAACAAACGAACAAACGAACAAACGAACAAACGAACAAACGAACAAACGAACAAACGAACAAACGAACAAACGAACAAACGAACAAACGAACAAACGAACAAACGAACAAACGAACAAACGAACAAACGAACAAACGAACAAACGAACAAACGAACAAACGAACAAACGAACAAACGAACAAACGAACAAACGAACAAACGAACAAACGAACAAACGAACAAACGAACAAACGAACAAACGAACAAACGAACAAACGAACAAACGAACAAACGAACAAACGAACAAACGAACAAACGAACAAACGAACAAACGAACACACGAACAAACGAACAAACGAACAAACGAACAAACGAACAAACGAACAAACGAACAAACGAACAAACGAACAAACGAACAAACGAACAAACGAACAAACGAACAAACGAACAAACGAACAAACGAACAAACGAACAAACGAACAAACGAACAAACGAACAAACGAACAAACGAACAAACGAACAAACGAACAAACGAACAAACGAACAAACGAACAAACGAACAAACGAACAAACGAACAAACGAACAAACGAACAAACGAACAAACGAACAAACGAACAAACGAACAAACGAACAAACGAACAAACGAACAAACGAACAAACGAACAAACGAACAAACGAACAAACGAACAAACGAACAAACGAACAAACGAACAAACGAACAAACGAACAAACGAACAAACGAACAAACGAACAAACGAACAAACGAACAAACGAACAAACGAACAAACGAACAAACGAACAAACGAACAAACGAACAAACGAACAAACGAACAAACGAACAAACGAACAAACGAACAAACGAACAAACGAACAAACGAACAAACGAACAAACGAACAAACGAACAAACGAACAAACGAACAAACGAACAAACGAACAAACGAACAAACGAACAAACGAACAAACGAACAAACGAACAAACGAACAAACGAACAAACGAACAAACGAACAAACGAACAAACGAACAAACGAACAAACGAACAAACGAACAAACGAACAAACGAACAAACGAACAAACGAACAAACGAACAAACGAACAAACGAACAAACGAACAAACGAACAAACGAACAAACGAACAAACGAACAAACGAACAAACGAACAAACGAACAAACGAACAAACGAACCAACGAAACACCGAACCAACGAACCAACGAACCAACGAACCAACGAACCAACGAACCAACGAACCAACGAACAAACGAACAAACGAACAAACGAACAAACGAACCAACGAACCAACGAACCAACGAACCAACGAACCAACGAACCAACGAACCAACGAACCAACGAACCAACGAACCAACGAACCAACGAACCGACGAACAAACGAACCAACGAACCAAAGGACCAACGAGCCAACGAACCAACGAACCAACGAACCAACGAACCAACGAACAAACGAACAAATGAACAAATGAACAAACGAACAAACGAACAAACGAACAAACGAACAAACGAACAAACGAACAAAGTGACAAAGAAACAAAAGAACCAACGTAACAACGAAACAACGAAACAACGAAACAACGAAACAACGAAACAACGAAACAACGAAACAACGAAACAACGAAACAACGAAACAACGAAACAACGAAACAACGAAACAACGAAACAACGAACCAACGAACCAACGAACCAACGAACCAACGAACCAACGAACCAACGAACCAACGAACCAACGAACCAACGAACCAACGAACCAACGAACCAACGAACCAACGAACCAACGAACCAACGAACCAACGAACCAACGATCCAACGAAACAACGAAACAACGAAACAAACGAACAAACGAACAAACGAACAAACGAACAAACGAACAAACGAACAAACGAACAAACGAACAAACGAACAAACGAACAAACGAACAAACGAACAAACGAACAAACGAACAAACGAACAAACGAACAAACGAACAAACGAACAAACGAACAAACGAACAAACGAACAAACGAACAAACGAACAAACGAACAAACGAACAAACGAACAAACGAACAAACGAACAAACGAATAAACGAACAAACGAACAAACGAACAAACGAACAAACGAACACACGAACAAACGAACAAACGAACAAACGAACAAACGAACAAACGAACAAACGAACAAACGAACAGACAAACAAACGAACAAACGAACAAACGAACAAACGAACAAACGAACAAACGAACAAACGAACAAACGAACAAACGAACAAACGAACAAACGAACAAACGAACAAACGAACAAACGAACAAACGAACAAACGAACAAACGAACAAACGAACAAACGAACAAACGAACAAACGAACAAACGAACAAACGAACAAACGAACAAACGAACAAACGAACAAACGAACAAACGAACAAACGAACAAACGAACAAACGAACAAACGAACAAACGAACAAACGAACAAACGAACAAACGAACAAACGAACAAACGAACAAACGAACAAACGAACAAACGAACAAACGAACAAACGAACAAACGAACAAACGAACAAACGAACAAACGAACAAACGAACAAACGAACAAACGAACAAACGAACAAACGAACAAACGAACAAACGAACAAACGAACAAACGAATAAACGAACAAACGAACAAACGAACAAACGAACAAACGAACAAACGAACAAACGAACAAACGAACAAACGAACACACGAACACACGAACAAACGAACAAACGAACAAACGAACAAACGAACAAACGAACAAACGAACAAACGAACAAACGAACAAACGAACAAACGAACAAACGAACAAACGAACAAACGAACAAACGAACAAACGAACAAACGAACAAACGAACAAACGAACAAACGAACAAACGAACAAACGAACAAACGAACAAACGAACAAACGAACAAACGAACAAACGAACAAACGAACAAACGAACAAACGAACAAACGAACAAACGAACAAACGAACAAACGAACAAACGAACAAACGAACAAACGAACAAACGAACAAACGAACAAACGAACAAACGAACAAACGAACAAACGAACAAACGAACAAACGAACAAACGAACAAACGAACAAACGAACAAACGAACAAACGAACAAACGAACAAACGAACAAACGAACAAACGAACAAACGAACAAACGAACAAACGAACAAACGAACAAACGAACAAACGAACAAACGAACAAACGAACAAACGAACAAACGAACAAACGAACAAACGAACAAACGAACAAACGAACAAACGAACAAACGAACAAACGAACAAACGAACAAACGAACAAACGAACAAACGAACAAACGAACAAACGAACAAACGAACAAACGAACAAACGAACAAACGAACAAACGAACAAACGAACAAACGAACAAACGAACAAACGAACAAACGAACAAACGAACAAACGAACAAACGAACAAACGAACAAACGAACAAACGAACAAACGAACAAACGAACAAACGAACAAACGAACAAACGAACAAACGAACAAACGAACAAACGAACCAACGAAACACCGAACCAACGAACCAACGAACCAACGAACCAACGAACCAACGAACCAACGAACCAACGAACAAACGAACAAACGAACAAACGAACAAACGAACCAACGAACCAACGAACCAACGAACCAACGAACCAACGAACCAACGAACCAACGAACCAACGAACCAACGAACCAACGAACCAACGAACCGACGAACAAACGAACCAACGAACCAAAGGACCAACGAGCCAACGAACCAACGAACCAACGAACCAACGAACCAACGAACAAACGAACAAATGAACAAATGAACAAACGAACAAACGAACAAACGAACAAACGAACAAACGAACAAACGAACAAAGTGACAAAGAAACAAAAGAACCAACGTAACAACGAAACAACGAAACAACGAAACAACGAAACAACGAAACAACGAAACAACGAAACAACGAAACAACGAAACAACGAAACAACGAAACAACGAAACAACGAAACAACGAAACAACGAAACAACGAACCAACGAACCAACGAACCAACGAACCAACGAACCAACGAACCAACGAACCAACGAACCAACGAACCAACGAACCAACGAACCAACGAACCAACGAACCAACGAACCAACGAACCAACGAACCAACGATCCAACGAAACAACGAAACAACGAAACAAACGAACAAACGAACAAACGAACAAACGAACAAACGAACAAACGAACAAACGAACAAACGAACAAACGAACAAACGAACAAACGAACAAACGAACAAACGAACAAACGAACAAACGAACAAACGAACAAACGAACAAACGAACAAACGAACAAACGAACAAACGAACAAACGAACAAACGAACAAACGAACAAACGAACAAACGAACAAACGAACAAACGAACAAACGAACAAACGAACAAACGAACAAACGAACAAACGAACAAACGAACAAACGAACAAACGAACAAACGAACAAACGAACAAACGAACAAACGAACAAACGAACAAACGAACAAACGAACAAACGAACAAACGAACAAACGAACAAACGAACAAACGAACAAACGAACAAACGAACAAACGAACAAACGAACAAACGAACAAACGAACAAACGAACAAACGAACAAACGAACAAACGAACAAACGAACAAA
>NW_027486193.1:0-25468 GCF_050908995.1 Andrena cerasifolii
GTCAGTCCGTCAGTCTGTCGGTCGGTCGGTCGGTCAGTCGGTCAGTCGGTCAGTCAGTCGGTCGGTCAGTCGATCAGTCGGTCAGTCGGTCAGTCACTCCGTCGTTCGGTCGGTCAGTCGTTCGGTCGATCGGTCAGTCAGTCCGTCAGTCGGTCGGTCAGTCGGTCAGTCGGTCGGTCGGTCGGTCAGTCGGTCGGTCGGTCGGTCGGTCGGTTGGTCGGTCGGTCGGTCGGTCGGTCGGTCGGTCGGTCGGTCGGTCGGTCGGTCGGTCGGTCGGTCGGTCGGTCGGTCGGTCGGTCGGTCTGTCAGTCGGTCTGTCAGTCGGTCAGTCGGTCAGTCAGTCCGTCAGTCCGTCAGTCGGTCGGTCGGTCGGTCGGTCGGTCTGTCGGTCGGTCGGTCGGTCGGTCGGTCTGTCAGTCAGTCGGTCAGTCGGTCAGTCAGTCGGTCGGTCAGTCGATCAGTCGGTCAGTCGGTCAGTCACTCCGTCGTTCGGTCGGTCAGTCGGTCGGTCGATCGGTCAGTCAGTCCGTCAGTCGGTCGGTCAGTCGGTCAGTCGGTCGGTCGGTCGGTCAGTCGGTCGGTCGGTCGGTGGGTCGGTCGGTTGGTCGGTCGGTCGGTCGGTCGGTCGGTCGGTCGGTCTGTCAGTCGGTCAGTCGGTCTGTCAGTCGGTCAGTCGGTCAGTCAGTCCGTCAGTCGGTCGGTCGGTCGGTCGGTCGGTCGGTCGGTCGGTCGGTCGGTCGGTCGGTCAGTCGGTCAGAAGGTCGGTCGGTCGGTCGGTCGGTAGGTTGGTCGGTCGGTCGGTCGGTCGGTCGGTCAGTCGGTCGGTCAGTCGGTCTGTCAGTCGGTCGGTCGGTCGGTCGGTCGGTCGGTCGGTCCGTCAGTCGGTCGGTCGGTCGGTCGGTGTGTCAGTCGGTCAGTCGGTCTGTCAGTCGGTCAGTCGGTCAGTCAGTCCGTCAGTCGGTCGGGCGGTCGGTCGGTCCGTCGTTCGGTCGGTCAGTCGGTCGGTCGATCGGTCAGTCAGTCCGTCAGTCGGTCGGTCAGTCGGTCAGTCGGTCGGTCGGTCGGTCGGTCGGTCAGTCGGTCAGTCGGTCAGTCGGTCAGTCAGTCGGCCGGTCAGTCGATCAGTCGGTCAGTCGGTCAGTCACTCCGTCGTTCGGTCGGTCAGTCGGTCGGTCGATCGGTCAGTCAGTCCGTCAGTCGGTCGGTCAGTCGGTCAGTCGGTCGGTCGGTCGGTCAGTCGGTCGGTCGGTCGGTCGGTCGGTTGGTCGGTCGGTCGGTCGGTCGGTCGGTCGGTCGGTCGGTCGGTCGGTCGGATGGTCGGTCGGTCGGTCGGTCGGTCGGTCGGTCGGTCGGTCGGTCAGTCGGTCGGTCAGTCGGTCGGTCGGTCGGTCAGTCGGTCGGTCAGACGGTCGGTCGGTCGGTCGGTCGGTCGGTCGGTCGGTCGGGATGGTCGGTCGGTCGGTCGTTCGGTTGGTCGGTCGGTCGGTCGGTCGGTCGGTCGGTCGGTCGGTCGGTCGGTCGGTCGGTCGGTCGGTCGGTCTGTCAGTCGGTCTGTCAGTCGGTCAGTCGGTCAGTCAGTCCGTCAGTCGGTCGGTCGGTCGGTCGGTCGGTCGGTCTGTCGGTCAGTCGGTCAGTCAGTCGGTCGGTCAGTCGGTCGGTCAGTCGGTCAGTCGGTCAGTCGGTCTGTCGGTCAGTCGGTCAGTCAGTCGGTCGGTCGGTCGGTCGGTCGGTCGGTCGGTCGGTCGGTCGGTCGGTCGGTCGGTCTGTCTGTCAGTCGGTCTGTCAGTCGGTCAGTCGGTCAGTCAGTCCGTCAGTCGGTCGGTCGGTCGGTCGGTCTGTCGGTCAGTCGGTCAGTCAGTCGGTCGGTCAGTCGGTCAGTCGGTCAGTCGGTCAGTCGGTCAGTCAGTCCGTCGTTCGGTCGGTCAGTCGGTCGGTCGATCGGTCAGTCAGTCCGTCAGTCGGTCCGTCAGTCGGTCGGTCAGTCGGTCAGTCAGTCCGTCAGTCTGTCGGTCGGTCGGTCGGTCAGTCGGTCAGTCGGTCAGTCAGTCGGTCGGTCAGTCGATCAGTCGGTCAGTCGGTCAGTCACTCCGTCGTTCGGTCGGTCAGTCGGTCGGTCGATCGGTCAGTCAGTCCGTCAGTCGGTCGGTCAGTCGGTCAGTCGGTCGGTCGGTCGGTCAGTCGGTCGGTCGGTGGGTCGGTCGGTTGGTCGGTCGGTCGGTCGGTCGGTCGGTCGGTCGGTCGGTCGGTCGGTCGGTCGGTCGGTCGGTCGGTCGGTCGGTCGGTCGGTCGGTCGGTCGGTCGGTCCGTCAGTCGGTCGGTCGGTCGGTCGGTGTGTCAGTCGGTCAGTCGGTCTGTCAGTCGGTCAGTCGGTCAATCAGTCCGTCAGTCGGTCGGGCGGTCGGTCGGTCCGTCGTTCGGTCGGTCAGTCGGTCGGTCGATCGGTCAGTCAGTCCGTCAGTCGGTCGGTCAGTCGGTCAGTCGGTCGGTCGGTCGGTCGGTCGGTCGGTCGGTCGGTCGGTCGGTCGGATGGTCGGTCGGTCGGTCGGTCGGTCGGTCGGTCGGTCAGTCCGTCGGTCAGTCGGTCAGTCGGTCGGTCAGACGGTCGGTCGGTCGGTCGGTCGGTCGGACGGTCGGTCGGTCGGTCGGTCGGTCGGTCGGATGGTCGGTCGGTCGGTCGGTCGGTCGGTCGTTCGGTTGTTCGGTCGGTCGGTCGGTCGGTCGGTCGGTCGGTCGGTTGGTCGGTCGGTCGGTCGGTCGGTCCGTCAGTCGGTCGGTCAGTCGGTCAGTCGGTCGGTCGGTCGGTCAGTCGGTCGGTCGGTCGGTCGGTCGGTCGGTCGGTCGGTCGGTCGGTCGGTCGGTTGTTCGGTCGGTCGGTCGGTCGGTCGGTCGGTCGGTCTGTCAGTCGGTCAGTCGGTCTGTCAGTCGGTCGGTCGATCGGTCGGTCGGTCGGTCGGTCGGTCGGTCCGTCAGTCGGTCGGCCAGTCGGTCAGTCGGTCGGTCGGTCGGTCGGTCGGTCGGTCGGTCGGTCGGTCGGTCGGTCGTTCGGTTGGTCGGTCGGTCGGTCGGTCGGTCGGTAGGTCGGTCGGTCGTTCGGTTGGTCGGTCGGTCGGTCGGTCGGTCGGTCGGTCGGTCGGTCGGTCGGTCGGTCGGTCTGTCTGTCTGTCAGTCGGTCTGTCAGTCGGTCAGTCGGTCAGTCAGTCCGTCAGTCGGTCGGTCGGTCGGTCGGTCGGTCTGTCGGTCGGTCGGTCGGTCGGTCGGTCTGTCAGTCAGTCGGTCAGTCGGTCAGTCAGTCGGTCGGTCAGTCGATCAGTCGGTCAGTCGGTCAGTCACTCCGTCGTTCGGTCGGTCAGTCGGTCGGTCGATCGGTCAGTCAGTCCGTCAGTCGGTCGGTCAGTCGGTCAGTCGGTCGGTCGGTCGGTCAGTCGGTCGGTCGGTCGGTGGGTCGGTCGGTTGGTCGGTCGGTCGGTCGGTCGGTCGGTCGGTCGGTCTGTCAGTCGGTCAGTCGGTCTGTCAGTCGGTCAGTCGGTCAGTCAGTCCGTCAGTCGGTCGGTCGGTCGGTCGGTCGGTCGGTCGGTCGGTCGGTCGGTCGGTCGGTCAGTCGGTCAGAAGGTCGGTCGGTCGGTCGGTCGGTAGGTTGGTCGGTCGGTCGGTCGGTCGGTCGGTCAGTCGGTCGGTCAGTCGGTCTGTCAGTCGGTCGGTCGGTCGGTCGGTCGGTCGGTCGGTCCGTCAGTCGGTCGGTCGGTCGGTCGGTGTGTCAGTCGGTCAGTCGGTCTGTCAGTCGGTCAGTCGGTCAGTCAGTCCGTCAGTCGGTCGGGCGGTCGGTCGGTCCGTCGTTCGGTCGGTCAGTCGGTCGGTCGATCGGTCAGTCAGTCCGTCAGTCGGTCGGTCAGTCGGTCAGTCGGTCGGTCGGTCGGTCGGTCGGTCAGTCGGTCTGTCAGTCGGTCAGTCGGTCAGTCGGTCAGTCAGTCCGTCGTTCGGTCGGTCAGTCGGTCGGTCGATCGGTCAGTCAGTCCGTCAGTCGGTCCGTCAGTCGGTCGGTCAGTCGGTCAGTCAGTCCGTCAGTCTGTCGGTCGGTCGGTCGGTCAGTCGGTCAGTCGGTCAGTCAGTCGGTCGGTCAGTCGATCAGTCGGTCAGTCGGTCAGTCACTCCGTCGTTCGGTCGGTCAGTCGTTCGGTCGATCGGTCAGTCAGTCCGTCAGTCGGTCGGTCAGTCGGTCAGTCGGTCGGTCGGTCGGTCAGTCGGTCGGTCGGTCGGTCGGTCGGTTGGTCGGTCGGTCGGTCGGTCGGTCGGTCGGTCGGTCGGTCGGTCGGTCGGTCGGTCGGTCGGTCGGTCGGTCGGTCGGTCGGTCGGTCTGTCAGTCGGTCTGTCAGTCGGTCAGTCGGTCAGTCAGTCCGTCAGTCCGTCAGTCGGTCGGTCGGTCGGTCGGTCGGTCTGTCGGTCGGTCGGTCGGTCGGTCGGTCTGTCAGTCAGTCGGTCAGTCGGTCAGTCAGTCGGTCGGTCAGTCGATCAGTCGGTCAGTCGGTCAGTCACTCCGTCGTTCGGTCGGTCAGTCGGTCGGTCGATCGGTCAGTCAGTCCGTCAGTCGGTCGGTCAGTCGGTCAGTCGGTCGGTCGGTCGGTCAGTCGGTCGGTCGGTCGGTGGGTCGGTCGGTTGGTCGGTCGGTCGGTCGGTCGGTCGGTCGGTCGGTCTGTCAGTCGGTCAGTCGGTCTGTCAGTCGGTCAGTCGGTCAGTCAGTCCGTCAGTCGGTCGGTCGGTCGGTCGGTCGGTCGGTCGGTCGGTCGGTCGGTCGGTCGGTCAGTCGGTCAGAAGGTCGGTCGGTCGGTCGGTCGGTAGGTTGGTCGGTCGGTCGGTCGGTCGGTCGGTCAGTCGGTCGGTCAGTCGGTCTGTCAGTCGGTCGGTCGGTCGGTCGGTCGGTCGGTCGGTCCGTCAGTCGGTCGGTCGGTCGGTCGGTGTGTCAGTCGGTCAGTCGGTCTGTCAGTCGGTCAGTCGGTCAGTCAGTCCGTCAGTCGGTCGGGCGGTCGGTCGGTCCGTCGTTCGGTCGGTCAGTCGGTCGGTCGATCGGTCAGTCAGTCCGTCAGTCGGTCGGTCAGTCGGTCAGTCGGTCGGTCGGTCGGTCGGTCGGTCAGTCGGTCAGTCGGTCAGTCGGTCAGTCAGTCGGCCGGTCAGTCGATCAGTCGGTCAGTCGGTCAGTCACTCCGTCGTTCGGTCGGTCAGTCGGTCGGTCGATCGGTCAGTCAGTCCGTCAGTCGGTCGGTCAGTCGGTCAGTCGGTCGGTCGGTCGGTCAGTCGGTCGGTCGGTCGGTCGGTCGGTTGGTCGGTCGGTCGGTCGGTCGGTCGGTCGGTCGGTCGGTCGGTCGGTCGGATGGTCGGTCGGTCGGTCGGTCGGTCGGTCGGTCGGTCGGTCGGTCAGTCGGTCGGTCAGTCGGTCGGTCGGTCGGTCAGTCGGTCGGTCAGACGGTCGGTCGGTCGGTCGGTCGGTCGGTCGGTCGGTCGGTCGGATGGTCGGTCGGTCGGTCGTTCGGTTGGTCGGTCGGTCGGTCGGTCGGTCGGTCGGTCGGTCGGTCGGTCGGTCGGTCGGTCGGTCGGTCGGTCTGTCAGTCGGTCTGTCAGTCGGTCAGTCGGTCAGTCAGTCCGTCAGTCGGTCGGTCGGTCGGTCGGTCGGTCGGTCTGTCGGTCAGTCGGTCAGTCAGTCGGTCGGTCAGTCGGTCGGTCAGTCGGTCAGTCGGTCAGTCGGTCTGTCGGTCAGTCGGTCAGTCAGTCGGTCGGTCGGTCGGTCGGTCGGTCGGTCGGTCGGTCGGTCGGTCGGTCGGTCGGTCTGTCTGTCAGTCGGTCTGTCAGTCGGTCAGTCGGTCAGTCAGTCCGTCAGTCGGTCGGTCGGTCGGTCGGTCTGTCGGTCAGTCGGTCAGTCAGTCGGTCGGTCAGTCGGTCAGTCGGTCAGTCGGTCAGTCGGTCAGTCAGTCCGTCGTTCGGTCGGTCAGTCGGTCGGTCGATCGGTCAGTCAGTCCGTCAGTCGGTCCGTCAGTCGGTCGGTCAGTCGGTCAGTCAGTCCGTCAGTCTGTCGGTCGGTCGGTCGGTCAGTCGGTCAGTCGGTCAGTCAGTCGGTCGGTCAGTCGATCAGTCGGTCAGTCGGTCAGTCACTCCGTCGTTCGGTCGGTCAGTCGGTCGGTCGATCGGTCAGTCAGTCCGTCAGTCGGTCGGTCAGTCGGTCAGTCGGTCGGTCGGTCGGTCAGTCGGTCGGTCGGTGGGTCGGTCGGTTGGTCGGTCGGTCGGTCGGTCGGTCGGTCGGTCGGTCGGTCGGTCGGTCGGTCGGTCGGTCGGTCGGTCGGTCGGTCGGTCGGTCGGTCGGTCGGTCGGTCCGTCAGTCGGTCGGTCGGTCGGTCGGTGTGTCAGTCGGTCAGTCGGTCTGTCAGTCGGTCAGTCGGTCAATCAGTCCGTCAGTCGGTCGGGCGGTCGGTCGGTCCGTCGTTCGGTCGGTCAGTCGGTCGGTCGATCGGTCAGTCAGTCCGTCAGTCGGTCGGTCAGTCGGTCAGTCGGTCGGTCGGTCGGTCGGTCGGTCGGTCGGTCGGTCGGTCGGTCGGATGGTCGGTCGGTCGGTCGGTCGGTCGGTCGGTCGGTCAGTCCGTCGGTCAGTCGGTCAGTCGGTCGGTCAGACGGTCGGTCGGTCGGTCGGTCGGTCGGACGGTCGGTCGGTCGGTCGGTCGGTCGGTCGGATGGTCGGTCGGTCGGTCGGTCGGTCGGTCGTTCGGTTGTTCGGTCGGTCGGTCGGTCGGTCGGTCGGTCGGTCGGTTGGTCGGTCGGTCGGTCGGTCGGTCCGTCAGTCGGTCGGTCAGTCGGTCAGTCGGTCGGTCGGTCGGTCAGTCGGTCGGTCGGTCGGTCGGTCGGTCGGTCGGTCGGTCGGTCGGTCGGTCGGTCGGTCGGTCGGTCGGTCAGTCGGTCGGTCAGTCCGTCGGTCAGTCGGTCAGTCGGTCGGTCATGCGGTCGGTCGGTCGGTCGGTCGGTCGGCCGGTCGGTCGGTCAGTCGGTCGGTCGGTCGGTCGGTCGGTTGTTCGGTCGGTCGGTCGGTCGGTCGGTCGGTCTGTCAGTCGGTCAGTCGGTCTGTCAGTCGGTCGGTCGATCGGTCGGTCGGTCGGTCGGTCGGTCGGTCGGTCGGTCGGTCTGTCTGTCTGTCAGTCGGTCTGTCAGTCGGTCAGTCGGTCAGTCAGTCCGTCAGTCGGTCGGTCGGTCGGTCGGTCGGTCTGTCGGTCGGTCGGTCGGTCGGTCGGTCTGTCAGTCAGTCGGTCAGTCGGTCAGTCAGTCGGTCGGTCAGTCGATCAGTCGGTCAGTCGGTCAGTCACTCCGTCGTTCGGTCGGTCAGTCGGTCGGTCGATCGGTCAGTCAGTCCGTCAGTCGGTCGGTCAGTCGGTCAGTCGGTCGGTCGGTCGTTCAGTCGGTCGGTCGGTGGGTCGGTTGGTTGGTCGGTCGGTCGGTCGGTCGGTCGGTCGGTCGGTCTGTCAGTCGGTCAGTCGGTCTGTCAGTCGGTCAGTCGGTCAGTCGGTCAGTCAGTCCGTCGTTCGGTCGGTCAGTCGGTCGGTCGATCGGTCAGTCAGTCCGTCAGTCGGTCCGTCAGTCGGTCGGTCAGTCGGTCAGTCAGTCCGTCAGTCTGTCGGTCGGTCGGTCGGTCAGTCGGTCAGTCGGTCAGTCAGTCGGTCGGTCAGTCGATCAGTCGGTCAGTCGGTCAGTCACTCCGTCGTTCGGTCGGTCAGTCGTTCGGTCGATCGGTCAGTCAGTCCGTCAGTCGGTCGGTCAGTCGGTCAGTCGGTCGGTCGGTCGGTCAGTCGGTCGGTCGGTCGGTCGGTCGGTTGGTCGGTCGGTCGGTCGGTCGGTCGGTCGGTCGGTCGGTCGGTCGGTCGGTCGGTCGGTCGGTCGGTCGGTCGGTCGGTCGGTCGGTCGGTCGGTCTGTCAGTCGGTCTGTCAGTCGGTCAGTCGGTCAGTCAGTCCGTCAGTCGGTCGGTCGGTCGGTCGGTCGGTCGGTCTGTCGGTCAGTCGGTCAGTCAGTCGGTCGGTCAGTCGGTCGGTCAGTCGGTCAGTCGGTCAGTCGGTCTGTCGGTCAGTCGGTCAGTCAGTCGGTCGGTCGGTCGGTCGGTCGGTCGGTCGGTCGGTCGGTCGGTCTGTCTGTCAGTCGGTCTGTCAGTCGGTCAGTCGGTCAGTCAGTCCGTCAGTCGGTCGGTCGGTCGGTCGGTCTGTCGGTCAGTCGGTCAGTCAGTCGGTCGGTCAGTCAGTCGGTCGGTCAGTCGGTCAGTCGGTCAGTCGGTCAGTCGGTCGGTCAGACGGTCGGTCGGTCGGTCGGTCGGTCGGTCGGTCGGTCGGTCGGTCGGTCGGTCGGTCGGTCGGATGGTCGGTCGGTCGGTCGGTCGGTCGGTCGTTCGGTTGTTCGGTCGGTCGGTCGGTCGGTCGGTCGGTCGGTCGGTTGGTCGGTCGGTCGGTCGGTCGGTCCGTCAGTCGGTCGGTCAGTCGGTCAGTCGGTCGGTCGGTCGGTCAGTCGGTCGGTCGGTCGGTCGGTCGGTCGGTCGGTCGGTCGGTCGGTCGGTCGGTCGGTCGGTCGATCAGTCGGTCTGTCTGTCAGTCGGTCTGTCAGTCGGTCAGTCGGTCAGTCAGTCCGTCAGTCGGTCGGTCGGTCGGTCGGTCTGTCGGTCAGTCGGTCAGTCAGTCGGTCGGTCAGTCAGTCGGTCGGTCAGTCGGTCAGTCGGTCAGTCGGTCAGTCGGTCGGTCAGACGGTCGGTCGGTCGGTCGGTCGGTCGGTCGGTCGGTCGGTCGGTCGGTCGGTCGGTCGGTCGGATGGTCGGTCGGTCGGTCGGTCGGTCGGTCGTTCGGTTGTTCGGTCGGTCGGTCGGTCGGTCGGTCGGTCGGTCGGTTGGTCGGTCGGTCGGTCGGTCGGTCCGTCAGTCGGTCGGTCAGTCGGTCAGTCGGTCGGTCGGTCGGTCAGTCGGTCGGTCGGTCGGTCGGTCGGTCGGTCGGTCGGTCGGTCGGTCGGTCGGTCGGTCGATCAGTCGGTCGGTCAGTCCGTCGGTCAGTCGGTCAGTCGGTCGGTCATGCGGTCGGTCGGTCGGTCGGTCGGTCGGCCGGTCGGTCGGTCAGTCGGTCGGTCGGTCGGTCGGTCGGTTGTTCGGTCGGTCGGTCGGTCGGTCGGTCGGTCGGTCTGTCAGTCGGTCAGTCGGTCTGTCAGTCGGTCGGTCGATCGGTCGGTCGGTCGGTCGGTCGGTCGGTCCGTCAGTCGGTCGGCCAGTCGGTCAGTCGGTCGGTCGGTCGGTCGGTCGGTCGGTCGGTCGGTCGGTCGGTCGGTCGTTCGGTTGGTCGGTCGGTCGGTCGGTCGGTCGGTAGGTCGGTCGGTCGTTCGGTTGGTCGGTCGGTCGGTCGGTCGGTCGGTCGGTCGGTCGGTCGGTCGGTCGGTCGGTCTGTCTGTCTGTCAGTCGGTCTGTCAGTCGGTCAGTCGGTCAGTCAGTCCGTCAGTCGGTCGGTCGGTCGGTCGGTCGGTCTGTCGGTCGGTCGGTCGGTCGGTCGGTCTGTCAGTCAGTCGGTCAGTCGGTCAGTCAGTCGGTCGGTCAGTCGATCAGTCGGTCAGTCGGTCAGTCACTCCGTCGTTCGGTCGGTCAGTCGGTCGGTCGATCGGTCAGTCAGTCCGTCAGTCGGTCGGTCAGTCGGTCAGGCGGTCGGTCGGTCGGTCAGTCGGTCGGTCGGTCGGTGGGTCGGTCGGTTGGTCGGTCGGTCGGTCGGTCGGTCGGTCGGTCGGTCTGTCAGTCGGTCAGTCGGTCTGTCAGTCGGTCAGTCGGTCAGTCAGTCCGTCAGTCGGTCGGTCGGTCGGTCGGTCGGTCGGTCGGTCGGTCGGTCGGTCGGTCGGTCAGTCGGTCAGAAGGTCGGTCGGTCGGTCGGTCGGTAGGTTGGTCGGTCGGTCGGTCGGTCGGTCGGTCAGTCGGTCGGTCAGTCGGTCTGTCAGTCGGTCGGTCGGTCGGTCGGTCGGTCGGTCGGTCCGTCAGTCGGTCGGTCGGTCGGTCGGTGTGTCAGTCGGTCAGTCGGTCTGTCAGTCGGTCAGTCGGTCAGTCAGTCCGTCAGTCGGTCGGGCGGTCGGTCGGTCAGTCGGTCAGTCGGTCAGTCAGTCGGTCGGTCAGTCGATCAGTCGGTCAGTCGGTCAGTCACTCCGTCGTTCGGTCGGTCAGTCGTTCGGTCGATCGGTCAGTCAGTCCGTCAGTCGGTCGGTCAGTCGGTCAGTCGGTCGGTCGGTCGGTCAGTCGGTCGGTCGGTCGGTCGGTCGGTTGGTCGGTCGGTCGGTCGGTCGGTCGGTCGGTCGGTCGGTCGGTCGGTCGGTCGGTCGGTCGGTCGGTCGGTCGGTCGGTCGGTCGGTCGGTCGGTCGGTCGGTCTGTCAGTCGGTCTGTCGGTCAGTCACTCCGTCGTTCGGTCGGTCAGTCGTTCGGTCGATCGGTCAGTCAGTCCGTCAGTCGGTCGGTCAGTCGGTCAGTCGGTCGGTCGGTCGGTCAGTCGGTCGGTCGGTCGGTCGGTCGGTTGGTCGGTCGGTCGGTCGGTCGGTCGGTCGGTCGGTCGGTCGGTCGGTCGGTCGGTCGGTCGGTCGGTCGGTCGGTCGGTCGGTCGGTCTGTCAGTCGGTCTGTCAGTCGGTCAGTCGGTCAGTCAGTCCGTCAGTCCGTCAGTCGGTCGGTCGGTCGGTCGGTCGGTCTGTCGGTCGGTCGGTCGGTCGGTCGGTCTGTCAGTCAGTCGGTCAGTCGGTCAGTCAGTCGGTCGGTCAGTCGATCAGTCGGTCAGTCGGTCAGTCACTCCGTCGTTCGGTCGGTCAGTCGGTCGGTCGATCGGTCAGTCAGTCCGTCAGTCGGTCGGTCAGTCGGTCAGTCGGTCGGTCGGTCGGTCAGTCGGTCGGTCGGTCGGTGGGTCGGTCGGTTGGTCGGTCGGTCGGTCGGTCGGTCGGTCGGTCGGTCTGTCAGTCGGTCAGTCGGTCTGTCAGTCGGTCAGTCGGTCAGTCAGTCCGTCAGTCGGTCGGTCGGTCGGTCGGTCGGTCGGTCGGTCGGTCGGTCGGTCGGTCGGTCAGTCGGTCAGAAGGTCGGTCGGTCGGTCGGTCGGTAGGTTGGTCGGTCGGTCGGTCGGTCGGTCGGTCAGTCGGTCGGTCAGTCGGTCTGTCAGTCGGTCGGTCGGTCGGTCGGTCGGTCGGTCGGTCCGTCAGTCGGTCGGTCGGTCGGTCGGTGTGTCAGTCGGTCAGTCGGTCTGTCAGTCGGTCAGTCGGTCAGTCAGTCCGTCAGTCGGTCGGGCGGTCGGTCGGTCCGTCGTTCGGTCGGTCAGTCGGTCGGTCGATCGGTCAGTCAGTCCGTCAGTCGGTCGGTCAGTCGGTCAGTCGGTCGGTCGGTCGGTCGGTCGGTCAGTCGGTCAGTCGGTCAGTCGGTCAGTCAGTCGGCCGGTCAGTCGATCAGTCGGTCAGTCGGTCAGTCACTCCGTCGTTCGGTCGGTCAGTCGGTCGGTCGATCGGTCAGTCAGTCCGTCAGTCGGTCGGTCAGTCGGTCAGTCGGTCGGTCGGTCGGTCAGTCGGTCGGTCGGTCGGTCGGTCGGTCGGTCGGTCGGTCGGTCGGTCGGTCGGTCAGTCGGTCAGTCGGTCGGTCGGTCGGTCAGTCGGTCGGTCGGTCGGTCGGTCGGTCGGTCGGTCGGTCGGTCGGTCGGTCGGTCGGTCGGTCGGTCGGTCTGTCTGTCAGTCGGTCTGTCAGTCGGTCAGTCGGTCAGTCAGTCCGTCAGTCGGTCGGTCGGTCGGTCGGTCTGTCGGTCAGTCGGTCAGTCAGTCGGTCGGTCAGTCGGTCAGTCGGTCAGACGGTCAGTCGGTCAGTCAGTCCGTCGTTCGGTCGGTCAGTCGGTCGGTCGATCGGTCAGTCAGTCCGTCAGTCGGTCCGTCAGTCGGTCGGTCAGTCGGTCAGTCAGTCCGTCAGTCTGTCGGTCGGTCGGTCGGTCAGTCGGTCAGTCGGTCAGTCAGTCGGTCGGTCAGTCGATCAGTCGGTCAGTCGGTCAGTCACTCCGTCGTTCGGTCGGTCAGTCGGTCGGTCGATCGGTCAGTCAGTCCGTCAGTCGGTCGGTCAGTCGGTCAGTCGGTCGGTCGGTCGGTCAGTCGGTCGGTCGGTGGGTCGGTCGGTTGGTCGGTCGGTCGGTCGGTCGGTCGGTCGGTCGGTCGGTCGGTCGGTCGGTCGGTCGGTCGGTCGGTCGGTCGGTCGGTCGGTCGGTCGGTCGGTCGGTCGGTCCGTCAGTCGGTCGGTCGGTCGGTCGGTGTGTCAGTCGGTCAGTCGGTCTGTCAGTCGGTCAGTCGGTCAATCAGTCCGTCAGTCGGTCGGGCGGTCGGTCGGTCCGTCGTTCGGTCGGTCAGTCGGTCGGTCGATCGGTCAGTCAGTCCGTCAGTCGGTCGGTCAGTCGGTCAGTCGGTCGGTCGGTCGGTCGGTCGGTCGGTCGGTCGGTCGGTCGGTCGGATGGTCGGTCGGTCGGTCGGTCGGTCGGTCGGTCGGTCAGTCCGTCGGTCAGTCGGTCAGTCGGTCGGTCAGACGGTCGGTCGGTCGGTCGGTCGGTCGGACGGTCGGTCGGTCGGTCGGTCGGTCGGTCGGATGGTCGGTCGGTCGGTCGGTCGGTCGGTCGTTCGGTTGTTCGTCGGTCGGTCGGTCGGTCGGTCGGTCGGTCGGTTGGTCGGTCGGTCGGTCGGTCGGTCCGTCAGTCGGTCGGTCAGTCGGTCAGTCGGGTCGGTCGGTCGGTCAGTCGGTCGGTCGGTCGGTCGGTCGGTCGGTCGGTCGGTCGGTCGGTCGGTCGGTCGGTCGGTCGGTCGGTCAGTCGGTCGGTCAGTCCGTCGGTCAGTCGGTCAGTCGGTCGGTCATGCGGTCGGTCGGTCGGTCGGTCGGTCGGCCGGTCGGTCGGTCAGTCGGTCGGTCGGTCGGTCGGTCGGTTGTTCGGTCGGTCGGTCGGTCGGTCGGTCGGTCTGTCAGTCGGTCAGTCGGTCTGTCAGTCGGTCGGTCGATCGGTCGGTCGGTCGGTCGGTCGGTCGGTCGGTCGGTCGGTCTGTCTGTCTGTCAGTCGGTCTGTCAGTCGGTCAGTCGGTCAGTCAGTCCGTCAGTCGGTCGGTCGGTCGGTCGGTCGGTCTGTCGGTCGGTCGGTCGGTCGGTCGGTCTGTCAGTCAGTCGGTCAGTCGGTCAGTCAGTCGGTCGGTCAGTCGATCAGTCGGTCAGTCGGTCAGTCACTCCGTCGTTCGGTCGGTCAGTCGGTCGGTCGATCGGTCAGTCAGTCCGTCAGTCGGTCGGTCAGTCGGTCAGTCGGTCGGTCGGTCGGTCAGTCGGTCGGTCGGTGGGTCGGTTGGTTGGTCGGTCGGTCGGTCGGTCGGTCGGTCGGTCGGTCTGTCAGTCGGTCAGTCGGTCTGTCAGTCGGTCAGTCGGTCAGTCGGTCAGTCAGTCCGTCGTTCGGTCGGTCAGTCGGTCGGTCGATCGGTCAGTCAGTCCGTCAGTCGGTCCGTCAGTCGGTCGGTCAGTCGGTCAGTCAGTCCGTCAGTCTGTCGGTCGGTCGGTCGGTCAGTCGGTCAGTCGGTCAGTCAGTCGGTCGGTCAGTCGATCAGTCGGTCAGTCGGTCAGTCACTCCGTCGTTCGGTCGGTCAGTCGTTCGGTCGATCGGTCAGTCAGTCCGTCAGTCGGTCGGTCAGTCGGTCAGTCGGTCGGTCGGTCGGTCAGTCGGTCGGTCGGTCGGTCGGTCGGTTGGTCGGTCGGTCGGTCGGTCGGTCGGTCGGTCTGTCAGTCGGTCTGTCAGTCGGTCAGTCGGTCAGTCAGTCCGTCAGTCGGTCGGTCGGTCGGTCGGTCGGTCGGTCTGTCGGTCAGTCGGTCAGTCAGTCGGTCGGTCAGTCGGTCGGTCAGTCGGTCAGTCGGTCAGTCGGTCTGTCGGTCAGTCGGTCAGTCAGTCGGTCGGTCGGTCGGTCGGTCGGTCGGTCGGTCGGTCGGTCGGTCTGTCTGTCAGTCGGTCTGTCAGTCGGTCAGTCGGTCAGTCAGTCCGTCAGTCGGTCGGTCGGTCGGTCGGTCTGTCGGTCAGTCGGTCAGTCAGTCGGTCGGTCAGTCAGTCGGTCGGTCAGTCGGTCAGTCGGTCAGTCGGTCAGTCGGTCGGTCAGACGGTCGGTCGGTCGGTCGGTCGGTCGGTCGGTCGGTCGGTCGGTCGGTCGGTCGGTCGGTCGGATGGTCGGTCGGTCGGTCGGTCGGTCGGTCGTTCGGTTGTTCGGTCGGTCGGTCGGTCGGTCGGTCGGTCGGTCGGTTGGTCGGTCGGTCGGTCGGTCGGTCCGTCAGTCGGTCGGTCAGTCGGTCAGTCGGTCGGTCGGTCGGTCAGTCGGTCGGTCGGTCGGTCGGTCGGTCGGTCGGTCGGTCGGTCGGTCGGTCGGTCGGTCGATCAGTCGGTCTGTCTGTCAGTCGGTCTGTCAGTCGGTCAGTCGGTCAGTCAGTCCGTCAGTCGGTCGGTCGGTCGGTCGGTCTGTCGGTCAGTCGGTCAGTCAGTCGGTCGGTCAGTCAGTCGGTCGGTCAGTCGGTCAGTCGGTCAGTCGGTCAGTCGGTCGGTCAGACGGTCGGTCGGTCGGTCGGTCGGTCGGTCGGTCGGTCGGTCGGTCGGTCGGTCGGTCGGTCGGATGGTCGGTCGGTCGGTCGGTCGGTCGGTCGTTCGGTTGTTCGGTCGGTCGGTCGGTCGGTCGGTCGGTCGGTCGGTTGGTCGGTCGGTCGGTCGGTCGGTCCGTCAGTCGGTCGGTCAGTCGGTCAGTCGGTCGGTCGGTCGGTCAGTCGGTCGGTCGGTCGGTCGGTCGGTCGGTCGGTCGGTCGGTCGGTCGGTCGGTCGGTCGATCAGTCGGTCGGTCAGTCCGTCGGTCAGTCGGTCAGTCGGTCGGTCATGCGGTCGGTCGGTCGGTCGGTCGGTCGGCCGGTCGGTCGGTCAGTCGGTCGGTCGGTCGGTCGGTCGGTTGTTCGGTCGGTCGGTCGGTCGGTCGGTCGGTCGGTCTGTCAGTCGGTCAGTCGGTCTGTCAGTCGGTCGGTCGATCGGTCGGTCGGTCGGTCGGTCGGTCGGTCCGTCAGTCGGTCGGCCAGTCGGTCAGTCGGTCGGTCGGTCGGTCGGTCGGTCGGTCGGTCGGTCGGTCGGTCGGTCGTTCGGTTGGTCGGTCGGTCGGTCGGTCGGTCGGTAGGTCGGTCGGTCGTTCGGTTGGTCGGTCGGTCGGTCGGTCGGTCGGTCGGTCGGTCGGTCGGTCGGTCGGTCGGTCTGTCTGTCTGTCAGTCGGTCTGTCAGTCGGTCAGTCGGTCAGTCAGTCCGTCAGTCGGTCGGTCGGTCGGTCGGTCGGTCTGTCGGTCGGTCGGTCGGTCGGTCGGTCTGTCAGTCAGTCGGTCAGTCGGTCAGTCAGTCGGTCGGTCAGTCGATCAGTCGGTCAGTCGGTCAGTCACTCCGTCGTTCGGTCGGTCAGTCGGTCGGTCGATCGGTCAGTCAGTCCGTCAGTCGGTCGGTCAGTCGGTCAGTCGGTCGGTCGGTCGGTCAGTCGGTCGGTCGGTCGGTGGGTCGGTCGGTTGGTCGGTCGGTCGGTCGGTCGGTCGGTCGGTCGGTCTGTCAGTCGGTCAGTCGGTCTGTCA
Source organism: Andrena cerasifolii (assembly GCF_050908995.1). NCBI lineage: Eukaryota > Metazoa > Arthropoda > Insecta > Hymenoptera > Andrenidae > Andrena > Andrena cerasifolii. The sequence continues at coordinate 15,626 of NW_027486193.1, forward strand.
GTCGGTCAGTCGGTCAGTCAGTCCGTCAGTCGGTCGGTCGGTCGGTCGGTCGGTCGGTCGGTCGGTCGGTCGGTCGGTCGGTCAGTCGGTCAGAAGGTCGGTCGGTCGGTCGGTCGGTAGGTTGGTCGGTCGGTCGGTCGGTCGGTCGGTCAGTCGGTCGGTCAGTCGGTCTGTCAGTCGGTCGGTCGGTCGGTCGGTCGGTCGGTCGGTCCGTCAGTCGGTCGGTCGGTCGGTCGGTGTGTCAGTCGGTCAGTCGGTCTGTCAGTCGGTCAGTCGGTCAGTCAGTCCGTCAGTCGGTCGGGCGGTCGGTCGGTCCGTCGTTCGGTCGGTCAGTCGGTCGGTCGATCGGTCAGTCAGTCCGTCAGTCGGTCGGTCAGTCGGTCAGTCGGTCGGTCGGTCGGTCGGTCGGTCAGTCGGTCTGTCAGTCGGTCAGTCGGTCAGTCGGTCAGTCAGTCCGTCGTTCGGTCGGTCAGTCGGTCGGTCGATCGGTCAGTCAGTCCGTCAGTCGGTCCGTCAGTCGGTCGGTCAGTCGGTCAGTCAGTCCGTCAGTCTGTCGGTCGGTCGGTCGGTCAGTCGGTCAGTCGGTCAGTCAGTCGGTCGGTCAGTCGATCAGTCGGTCAGTCGGTCAGTCACTCCGTCGTTCGGTCGGTCAGTCGTTCGGTCGATCGGTCAGTCAGTCCGTCAGTCGGTCGGTCAGTCGGTCAGTCGGTCGGTCGGTCGGTCAGTCGGTCGGTCGGTCGGTCGGTCGGTTGGTCGGTCGGTCGGTCGGTCGGTCGGTCGGTCGGTCGGTCGGTCGGTCGGTCGGTCGGTCGGTCGGTCGGTCGGTCGGTCGGTCGGTCTGTCAGTCGGTCTGTCAGTCGGTCAGTCGGTCAGTCAGTCCGTCAGTCCGTCAGTCGGTCGGTCGGTCGGTCGGTCGGTCTGTCGGTCGGTCGGTCGGTCGGTCGGTCTGTCAGTCAGTCGGTCAGTCGGTCAGTCAGTCGGTCGGTCAGTCGATCAGTCGGTCAGTCGGTCAGTCACTCCGTCGTTCGGTCGGTCAGTCGGTCGGTCGATCGGTCAGTCAGTCCGTCAGTCGGTCGGTCAGTCGGTCAGTCGGTCGGTCGGTCGGTCAGTCGGTCGGTCGGTCGGTGGGTCGGTCGGTTGGTCGGTCGGTCGGTCGGTCGGTCGGTCGGTCGGTCTGTCAGTCGGTCAGTCGGTCTGTCAGTCGGTCAGTCGGTCAGTCAGTCCGTCAGTCGGTCGGTCGGTCGGTCGGTCGGTCGGTCGGTCGGTCGGTCGGTCGGTCGGTCAGTCGGTCAGAAGGTCGGTCGGTCGGTCGGTCGGTAGGTTGGTCGGTCGGTCGGTCGGTCGGTCGGTCAGTCGGTCGGTCAGTCGGTCTGTCAGTCGGTCGGTCGGTCGGTCGGTCGGTCGGTCGGTCCGTCAGTCGGTCGGTCGGTCGGTCGGTGTGTCAGTCGGTCAGTCGGTCTGTCAGTCGGTCAGTCGGTCAGTCAGTCCGTCAGTCGGTCGGGCGGTCGGTCGGTCCGTCGTTCGGTCGGTCAGTCGGTCGGTCGATCGGTCAGTCAGTCCGTCAGTCGGTCGGTCAGTCGGTCAGTCGGTCGGTCGGTCGGTCGGTCGGTCAGTCGGTCAGTCGGTCAGTCGGTCAGTCAGTCGGCCGGTCAGTCGATCAGTCGGTCAGTCGGTCAGTCACTCCGTCGTTCGGTCGGTCAGTCGGTCGGTCGATCGGTCAGTCAGTCCGTCAGTCGGTCGGTCAGTCGGTCAGTCGGTCGGTCGGTCGGTCAGTCGGTCGGTCGGTCGGTCGGTCGGTTGGTCGGTCGGTCGGTCGGTCGGTCGGTCGGTCGGTCGGTCGGTCGGTCGGATGGTCGGTCGGTCGGTCGGTCGGTCGGTCGGTCGGTCGGTCGGTCAGTCGGTCGGTCAGTCGGTCGGTCGGTCGGTCAGTCGGTCGGTCAGACGGTCGGTCGGTCGGTCGGTCGGTCGGTCGGTCGGTCGGTCGGATGGTCGGTCGGTCGGTCGTTCGGTTGGTCGGTCGGTCGGTCGGTCGGTCGGTCGGTCGGTCGGTCGGTCGGTCGGTCGGTCGGTCGGTCGGTCTGTCAGTCGGTCTGTCAGTCGGTCAGTCGGTCAGTCAGTCCGTCAGTCGGTCGGTCGGTCGGTCGGTCGGTCGGTCTGTCGGTCAGTCGGTCAGTCAGTCGGTCGGTCAGTCGGTCGGTCAGTCGGTCAGTCGGTCAGTCGGTCTGTCGGTCAGTCGGTCAGTCAGTCGGTCGGTCGGTCGGTCGGTCGGTCGGTCGGTCGGTCGGTCGGTCGGTCGGTCGGTCTGTCTGTCAGTCGGTCTGTCAGTCGGTCAGTCGGTCAGTCAGTCCGTCAGTCGGTCGGTCGGTCGGTCGGTCTGTCGGTCAGTCGGTCAGTCAGTCGGTCGGTCAGTCGGTCAGTCGGTCAGTCGGTCAGTCGGTCAGTCAGTCCGTCGTTCGGTCGGTCAGTCGGTCGGTCGATCGGTCAGTCAGTCCGTCAGAGTCGGTCGGTCAGTCGGTAAGTCGGTCGGTCGGTCGGTCAGTCGGTCAGTCGGTCGGTCAGTCCGTCGTTCGGTCGGTCGGTCGGTCGGTCGGTCGGTCGGTCGGTCGGTCGGTCGGGTCGGTCGGTCGGTCGGTCGGTCGGTCGGTCCGTCGGTCGGTCAGACAGTCGGTCGGTCGGTCGGTCGGTCGGTCGGTCGGTCGGTCGGTCGGTCGGTCGGTCGGTCGGTCGGTCGGTCGGTCGGTCGGTCTGTCGGTCGGTCGGTCGGTCGGTCGGTCGGTCGGTCGGTCAGACGGTTAGTCGGTCAGTCGGTCCGTCGGTCAGTCGGTCTGTCAGTCGGTCGGTCAGTCCGTCGTTCGGTCGGTCGGTCGGTCGGTCAGTCCGTCGGTCGGTCGGTCAGTCCGTCGTTCGTTCGGTCGGTCGGTCGGTCAGTCCGTCGGTCGGTCGGTCGGTCGGTCGGTCGGTGGGTCGGTCGGTCGGTCGGTCGGTCGGTCGGTCGGTCGGTCGGTCGGTCAGACGGTCAGTCGGACAGTCGGTCCGTCGGTCAGTCGGTCAGTCGGTCGGTCAGTCGGTAAGTCGGTCGGTCAGTCCGTCGTTCGGTCGGTCGGTCGGTCGGTCGGTCCGTCGGTCGGTCGGTCGGTCGGTCGGTCGGTCGGTCGGTCGGTCGGTCGGTCGGTCGGTCAGTCGTTCAGTCGGACGGTCAGTCGGTCAGTCGGTCGGTCAGTCCGTCGTTCGGTCGGGTCGGTCGGTCGGTCAGTCCGTCGGTCGGTCAGACAGTCGGTCGGTCGGTCGGTCGGTCGGTCGGTCGGTCGGTCGGTCGGTCGGTCGGTCGGTCGGTCGGTCGGTCGGTCGGTCGGTCGGTCGGTTGGTCGGTCGGTCGGTCCGTCGGTCGGTCGGTCGGTCGGTCAGACGGTCAGTCGGTCAGTCGGTCCGTCGGTCAGTCGGTCAGTCGGTCGGTCAGTCGGTCAGTCGGTCGGTCAGTCCGTCGTTCGGTCGGTCGGTCGGTCGGTCGGTCGGTCGGTCGGTCGGTCGGTCGGTCAGTCAGTCGGTCGGTCAGTCGGTCAGTCGGTCGGTCCGTCGGTCAGTCGGTCAGTCGGTCGGTCAGTCGGTCAGTCGGTCGGTCAGTCCGTCGTTCGGTCGGTCGGTCGGTCGGTCAGAGAGTCGGTCGGTCGGTCGGTCGGTCGGTCGGTCGGTCGGTCGGTCGGTCGGTCGGTCGGTCGGTCGGTCGGTCGGTCCGTCGGTCGGTCAGACAGTCGGTCGGTCGGTCGGTCGGTCGGTCGGTCGGTCGGTCGGTCGGTCGGTCGGTCGGTCGGTAGGTCGGTCAGACAGTCGGTCGGTCGGTCGGTCGGTCGGTTGGTCGGTCGGTCGGTCCGTCGGTCGGTCGGTCGGTCGGTCGGTCGGTCGGTCGGTCGGTCAGACGGTCAGTCGGTCAGTCGGTCCGTCGGTCAGTCGTTCAGTCGGACGGTCAGTCGGTCAGTCGGTCGGTCAGTCCGTCGTTCGGGCGGTCGGTCGGTCGGTCAGTCCGTCGGTCGGTCGGTCGGTCGGTCGGTCGGTCAGTCGGTCGGTCAGTCCGTCGTTCGGTCGGTCGGTCCGTCGGTCAGTCGGTCAGTCGGTCGGTCAGTTGGTCAGTCGGTCGGTCAGTCCGTCGTTCGGTCGGTCGGTCGGTCGTCAGTCCGTCGGTCGGTCGGTCAGTCCGTCGTTCGTTCGGTCGGTCGGTCGGTCAGTCCGTCGGTCGGTCGGTCGGTCGGTCGGTCGGTCGGTCAGACGGTCAGTCGGTCAGTCGGTCCGTCGGTCAGTCGTTCAGTCGGACGGTCGGTCGGTCGGTCGGTCGGTCGGTCGGTCGGTCGGTCGGTCGGTCGGTCGGTCGGTCAGTCAGACGGTCGGTCGGTCGGTCGGTCAGTCGGTCGGTCGGTCGGTCGGTCGGTCGGTCGGTCGGTCGGTCGGTCGGTCGGTCGGTCGGTCGGTCGGTCGGTCCGTCGGTCAGTCGGTCAGTCGGTCGGTCAGTCGGTAAGTCGGTCGGTCAGTCCGTCGTTCGGTCGGTCGGTCGGTCGGTCGGTCAGTCGGTCGGTCGGTCGGTCGGTCGGTCGGTCGGTCGGTCGGTCGGTCGGTCAGTCGGTCGGTCGGTCAGTCGGTCAGTCGGTCGGTCCGTCGGTCAGTCGGTCAGTCGGTCGGTCAGTCAGTCGGTCGGTCAGTCGGTCAGTCGGTCAGTCGGTCGGTCAGTCGGTCAGTCGGTCGGTCAGTCCGTCGTTCGGTCGGTCGGTCGGTCGGTCAGACAGTCCGTCGGTCGGTCGGTCGGTCGGTGGGTCGGTCGGTCGGTCGGTCGGTCGGTCGGTCGGTCGGTCGGTTGGTCGGTCGGTCGGTCAGACGGTCGGTCAGTCGGTCAGTCGGTCGGTCCGTCGGTCAGTCGGTCAGTCGGTCGGTCAGTCGGTCAGTCGGTCGGTCAGTCCGTCGTTCGGTCGGTCGGTCGGTCGGTCAGAGAGTCGGTCGGTCGGTCGGTCGGTCGGTCGGTCGGTCGGTCGGTCAGTCCGTCGGTCGGTCGGTCAGTCCGTCGTTCGTTCGGTCGGTCGGTCGGTCAGTCCGTCGGTCGGTCGGTCGGTCGGTGGGTCGGTCGGTCGGTCGGTCGGTCGGTCGGTCGGTCGGTCGGTCGGTCAGACGGTCAGTCGGACAGTCGGTCCGTCGGTCAGTCGGTCAGTCGGTCGGTCAGTCGGTAAGTCGGTCGGTCAGTCCGTCGTTCGGTCGGTCGGTCCGTCGTTCGTTCGGTCGGTCGGTCGGTCAGTCCGTCGGTCGGTCGGTCGGTCGGTGGGTCGGTCGGTCGGTCGGTCGGTCGGTCGGTCGGTCGGTCGGTCGGTCAGACGGTCAGTCGGACAGTCGGTCCGTCGGTCAGTCGGTCAGTCGGTCGGTCAGTCGGTAAGTCGGTCGGTCAGTCCGTCGTTCGGTCGGTCGGTCGGTCGGTCGGTCAGTCGGTCGGTCGGTCGGTCGGTCGGTCGGTCGGTCGGTCGGTCGGTCGGTCGGTCGCTCGGTCGGTCGGTCGGTGAGTCGGTCGGTCGGTCAGTCGGTCAGTCGGTCGGTCCGTCGGTCAGTCGGTCGGTCAGTCGGTCAGTCGGTCGGTCAGTCCGTCGTTCGGTCGGTCGGTCGGTCGGTCAGACAGTCGGTCGGTCGGTCGGTCGGTCGGTCGGTCGGTCGGTCGGTCGGTCGGTCGGTCGGTCCGTCGGTCGGTCGGTCGGTCGGTCAGACGGTCAGTCGGTCAGTCGGTCCGTCGGTCAGTCGGTCAGTCGGTCGGTCAGTCGGTCAGTCGGTCGGTCAGACCGTCGTTCGGTCGGTCGGTCGGTCGGTCGGTCGGTCGGTCGGTCGGTCGGTCGGTCGGTCGGTCGGTCGGTCGGTCGGTCGGTCGGTCGGTCGGTCGGTCGGTCAGACGGTCAGTCGGTCAGTCGGTCCGTCGGTCAGTCGTTCAGTCGGACGGTCAGTCGGTCAGTCGGTCGGTCAGTCCGTCGTTCGGTCGGTCGGTCGGTCGGTCAGTCCGTCGGTCGGTCGGTCGGTCGGTCGGTCAGTCGGTCGGTCAGTCCGTCGTTCGGTCGGTCGGTCGGTCGGTCGGTCGGTCGGTCGGTCGGTCGGTCGGTCGGTCGGTCGGTCCGTCGGTCCGTCGGTCGGTCAGACAGTCGGTCGGTCGGTCGGTCGGTCGGTCGGTCGGTCGGTCGGTCGGTCGGTCGGTCGGTCGGTCGGTCGGTCTGTCGGTCGGTCGGTCGGTCGGTCGGTCGGTCGGTCAGTCAGTCGGTCGGTCAGTCGGTCAGTCGGTCGGTCCGTCGGTCAGTCGGTCAGTCGGTCGGTCAGTCGGTCAGTCGGTCGGTCAGTCCGTCGTTCGGTCGGTCGGTCGGTCGGTCAGAGAGTCGGTCGGTCGGTCGGTCGGTCGGTCGGTCGGTCGGTCGGTCGGTCGGTCGGTCGGTCGGTCGGTCGGTCCGTCGGTCGGTCAGACAGTCGGTCGGTCGGTCGGTCGGTCGGTCGGTCGGTCGGTCGGTCGGTCGGTCGGTCGGTAGGTCGGTCAGACAGTCGGTCGGTCGGTCGGTCGGTCGGTCGGTTGGTCGGTCGGTCGGTCCGTCGGTCGGTCGGTCGGTCGGTCGGTCGGTCGGTCGGTCGGTCAGACGGTCAGTCGGTCAGTCGGTCCGTCGGTCAGTCGTTCAGTCGGACGGTCAGTCGGTCAGTCGGTCGGTCAGTCCGTCGTTCGGTCGGTCGGTCGGTCGGTCAGTCCGTCGGTCGGTCGGTCGGTCGGTCGGTCAGTCGGTCGGTCAGTCCGTCGTTCGGTCGGTCGGTCGGTCGGTCGGTCGGTCGGTCGGTCGGTCGGTCGGTCGGTCGGTCCGTCGGTCCGTCGGTCGGTCAGACAGTCGGTCGGTCGGTCGGTCGGTCGGTCGGTCGGTCGGTCGGTCGGTCGGTCGGTCGGTCGGTCGGTCGGTCGGTCGGTCGGTCGGTCGGTCGGTCTGTCGGTCGGTCGGTCGGTCGGTCGGTCGGTCGGTCAGTCAGTCGGTCGGTCAGTCGGTCAGTCGGTCGGTCCGTCGGTCAGTCGGTCAGTCGGTCGGTCAGTCGGTCAGTCGGTCGGTCAGTCCGTCGTTCGGTCGGTCGGTCGGTCGGTCAGAGAGTCGGTCGGTCGGTCGGTCGGTCGGTCGGTCGGTCGGTCGGTCGGTCGGTCGGTCGGTCGGTCCGTTGGTCCGTCGGTCGGTCGTTCTGTCGGTCGGTCGGTCAGTCCGTCGGTCGGTCGGTCGGTCGGTCGGTCCGTCGGTCAGTCGGTCAGTCGGTCGGTCAGTCGGTCAGTCGGTCGGTCAGTCCGTCGTTCGGTCGGTCGGTCGGTTTGTCAGTCCGTCGGTCGGTCGGTCAGTCCGTCGGTCGGTCGGTCGGTCGGTGGGTCGGTCGGTCGGTCGGTCGGTCGGTCGGTCGGTCGGTCGGTCGGTCGGTCGGTCCGTCGGTCCGTCGGTCGGTCAGACAGTCGGTCGGTCGGTCGGTCGGTCGGTCGGTCGGTCGGTCGGTCGGTCGGTCGGTCAGTCGGTCGGTCGGTCGGTCAGTCCGTCGTTCGGTCGGTCGGTCGGTCGGTCAGACAGTCGGTCGGTCGGTCGGTCGGTCGGTCGGTCGGTCGGTCGGTCGGTCGGTCAGACGGTCAGTCGGTCAGTCGGTCCGTCGGTCAGTCGGTCAGTCGGTCGGTCAGTCGGTCGGTCGGTCAGTCGGTCAGTCGGTCAGTCGGTCGGTCAGTCGGTCAGTCGGTCGGTCAGTCCGTCGTTCGGTCGGTCGGTCGGTCGGTCAGACAGTCGGTCGTTCGGTCGGTCAGACAGTCGGTCGGTCGGTCGGTCGGTCGGTCGGTCGGTCGGTCGGTCGGTCGGTCAGTCAGTCGGTCGGTCAGTCGGTCAGTCGGTCGGTCCGTCGTTCAGTCGGTCAGTCGGTCGGTCAGTCGGTCAGTCGGTCGGTCAGTCCGTCGTTCGGTCGGTCGGTCGGTCGGTCGGTCGGTCGGTCGGTCGGTCGGTCGGTCGGTCGGTCGGTCGGTCGGTCGGTCCGTCGGTCGGTCAGACAGTCGGTCGGTCGGTCGGTCGGTCGGTCGGTCGGTCGGTCGGTCGGTCGGTCGGTCGGTCGGTCGGTCGGTCGGTCGGTCGGTCGGTCAGTCGTTCAGTCGGACGGTCAGTCGGTCAGTCGGTCGGTCAGTCCGTCGTTCGGTCGGTCGGTCGGTCGGTCAGTCCGTCGGTCGGTCGGTCGGTCGGTCGGTCAGTCGGTCGGTCAGTCCGTCGTTCGGTCGGTCGGTCGGTCGGTCGGTCGGTCGGTCGGTCGGTCGGTCGGTCGGTCGGTCCGTCGGTCCGTCGGTCGGTCAGACAGTCGGTCGGTCGGTCGGTCGGTCGGTCGGTCGGTCGGTCGGTCGGTCGGTCGGTCGGTCGGTCGGTCGGTCGGTCGGTCGGTCGGTCGGTCGGTCGGTCGGTTGGTCGGTCGGTCGGTCCGTCGGTCGGTCGGTCGGTCGGTCAGACGGTCAGTCGGTCAGTCGGTCCGTCGGTCAGTCGGTCAGTCGGTCGGTCAGTCGGTCAGTCGGTCGGTCAGTCCGTCGTTCGGTCGGTCGGTCGGTCGGTCGGTCGGTCGGTCGGTCGGTCGGTCGGTCAGTCATTCGGTCGGTCAGTCGGTCAGTCGGTCGGTCCGTCGGTCAGTCGGTCAGTCGGTCGGTCAGTCGGTCAGTCGGTCGGTCAGTCCGTCGTTCGGTCGGTCGGTCGGTCGGTCAGAGAGTCGGTCGGTCGGTCGGTCGGTCGGTCGGTCGGTCGGTCGGTCGGTCGGTCGGTCGGTCGGTCGGTCGGTCGGTCGGTCGGTCGGTCGGTCGGTCGGTCGGTCGGTCGGTCGGTCGGTCCGTCGGTCGGTCAGACAGTCGGTCGGTCGGTCGGTCGGTCGGTCGGTCGGTCGGTCGGTCGGTCGGTCGGTCGGTCGGTAGGTCGGTCAGACAGTCGGTCGGTCGGTCGGTCGGTCGGTTGGTCGGTCGGTCGGTCCGTCGGTCGGTCGGTCGGTCGGTCGGTCGGTCGGTCGGTCGGTCAGACGGTCAGTCGGTCAGTCGGTCCGTCGGTCAGTCGTTCAGTCGGACGGTCAGTCGGTCAGTCGGTCGGTCAGTCCGTCGTTCGGGCGGTCGGTCGGTCGGTCAGTCCGTCGGTCGGTCGGTCGGTCGGTCGGTCGGTCAGTCGGTCGGTCAGTCCGTCGTTCGGTCGGTCGGTCCGTCGGTCAGTCGGTCAGTCGGTCGGTCAGTTGGTCAGTCGGTCGGTCAGTCCGTCGTTCGGTCGGTCGGTCGGTCGGTCAGTCCGTCGGTCGGTCGGTCAGTCCGTCGTTCGTTCGGTCGGTCGGTCGGTCAGTCCGTCGGTCGGTCGGTCGGTCGGTCGGTCGGTCGGTCAGACGGTCAGTCGGTCAGTCGGTCCGTCGGTCAGTCGTTCAGTCGGACGGTCGGTCGGTCGGTCGGTCGGTCGGTCGGTCGGTCGGTCGGTCGGTCGGTCGGTCGGTCAGTCAGACGGTCGGTCGGTCGGTCGGTCAGTCGGTCGGTCGGTCGGTCGGTCGGTCGGTCGGTCGGTCGGTCGGTCGGTCGGTCGGTCGGTCGGTCGGTCGGTCGGTCCGTCGGTCAGTCGGTCAGTCGGTCGGGTCAGTCGGTAAGTCGGTCGGTCAGTCCGTCGTTCGGTCGGTCGGTCGGTCGGTCGGTCAGTCGGTCGGTCGGTCGGTCGTCGGTCGGTCGGTCGGTCGGTCGGTCGGTCAGTCGGTCGGTCGGTCAGTCGGTCAGTCGGTCGGTCCGTCGGTCAGTCGGTCAGTCGGTCGGTCAGTCAGTCGGTCGGTCAGTCGGTCAGTCGGTCAGTCGGTCGGTCA
>NW_027486194.1:0-25460 GCF_050908995.1 Andrena cerasifolii
ATAGAGAAAAATAGGTAAATTAAATAGAGAAAAAATAGGTAAATTATCTAGAGAAAAATAGGTAAATAAATATAGAAAACAAAAGAGGTAAATAAATATAGAAAAATAAGAAAAATAGGTAAATTATATAGAAAAAAATACGTGTAAAGTAGAGATAAATAGGTATATAAATGAAAAAAGGTAAATAAAAAATTAGTAAATAAATTAGAGGAAAAATAGGTAAATAAACAGAGAAAAATAGGTAATGATCTAGAGAAAACAAAGTAGGTAAATAAATACAGAAAAAAGAGGTAAATAAACTAGAGAAAAAATAGGTGTATAAATAGAGAAAAATAGCATATTAAAAAAATAGGTAAATAAATAGAGGGAAAAAAGGTAAATAAATAGAGAAAACAAAGCAGGTAAATAAATAGAGAAAAATAGGTAAATAAATTAGAGAAAAAAATAGTAAATAAATTAGAGAAAAAAATAGATAAAGAAATAGTGAAAAATAGGTAATGAAGTAGAGAATACAAAGGAGGTAAATAAATACAGAAAATAGGTAAATAAATAGACAAAAATAGGTAAATAATTTAGAGAAGAAAATAGGCAAATAAATAGAGAAAAATAGGTAATGAAGTACAGAAAACAAAGTAGGTAAATAAATACAGAAAAAATAGATAAATAAATAGAGAAAAATAGGTAAATAAATTAGAGAAAAAAATAGATAAATAAATTAGAGGAAAAATAGGTAAATAAACAAAGAAAAAATTTGTAAATAAATTAGAGAAAAAAATAGATAAAGAAATAGTGAAAAATAGGTAATGAAGTAGAGAATACAAACGAGGTAAATAAATACAGAAAATAGGTAAATAAATAGACAAAAATAGGTAAATAATTTAGAGAAAAAAATAGGCAAATAAATAGAGAAAAGTAGGTAATGAAGTAGAGAAAATATAGGTGTATAAATTAGAGAAAGAAAGAGGTATATAAATAGAAAAAAGTAAATGAATAGAGAAAAAATTGGAAAATAAATAGAGAAAAAATAGGTAAATAAATAGAGAAAAATAGGTAAATTATCTAGAGAAAAATAGGTAAATAAATAGAGAAAACAAAATAGGTAAATAAGTAGAGGGAAAAAAAGGTAAATAAAGAGAGAAAACAAAGGAGGTAAATAAATAGAGAAAAAATAGGTAAATAAATTAGAGAAAAAAATAGATAAATAAATTAGAGGAAAAAATAGGTAAATAAACAGAGAAAAAATTTGTAAATAAATTAGAGAAAAAAATAGATAAATCAATAGTGAAAAATAGGTAATGAAATAGAGAATACAAAGTAGGTAAATAAAAACAGAAAATAGGTAAATAAATAGAGAAAAATAGGTACATAATTTAGAGAAAAAAATAGGCAAATAAATAGAGAAAAATAGGTAATGAAGTAGAGAAAACAAAGTAGGTAAATAAATACAGAAAAAAGAGGTAAATAAATAGAAAAAAGTAAATGAATAGACAAAACTAGGTAAATAATTTAGAGAAGAAAATAGGCAAATAAATAGAGAAAAATAGGTAATGAAGTACAGAAAACAAAGTAGGTAAATAAATACAGAAAAAATAGATAAATAAATAGAGAAAAATAGGTAAATAAATTAGAGGAAAAAGTAGGTAAATAAACAAAGAAAAAAATTGTAAATAAATTAGAGAAAAAAATAGATAAAGAAATAGAGAAAAATATGTAATGAAGTAGAGAAAACAAAGTAGGTAAATAAATACAGAAAAAAGAGGTAAATAACTAGAGAAAAAATAGTTAAGTAAATAAAAAAAATAGGTAAATACAATAGGGAAAAATAGGTAAATAAATTAGAGAAAAAAATAGATAAATAAATTAGAGGAAAAAATAGGTAAATAAACAAAGAAAAAATTTGTAAATAAATTAGAGAAAAAATAGATAAAGAAATAGTGAAAAATAGGTAATGAAGTAGAGAATACAAACGAGGTAAATAAATACAGAAAATAGGTAAATAAATAGACAAAAATAGGTAAATAATTTAGAGAAAAAAATAGGCAAATAAATAGAGAAAAATAGGTAATGAAGTAGAGAAAATATAGGTGTATAAATTAGAGAAAGAAAGAGGTAAATAAATAGAAAAAAGTAAATGAATAGAGAAAAAATTGGAAAATAAATAGAGAAAAAATAGGTAAATAATTAGAGAATAATAGGTAAATTATCTAGAGAAAAATAGGTAAATAAATAGAGAAAACAAAAGAGGTAAATAAATTAGAGATAAAAGTAGGTAAATAACTAGAGAAAAAATAGTTAAGTAAATAGAGAAAACAAAAGAGGTAAATAAATAGAGAAAAAATAGGTAAATAAAATAGGGAAAAATTGGTAAATAAATAAAAAAATAGGTAAATAAGTAGAGAAAACAAAAGAGGTAAACAAATAGAGAAAAAATAGGAAAATAAATAGAGAAAAAATAGGTAAATTATCTGGAGCAAAAATGGGTGTATAAATAGAGATAAATAGCTAAATAAATCAAAGAAAAAAAGGTAAATAAAAAAATATGTAAAGAAATTAAAGGAAAAAATAGGTAAATAAACAGAGAAAAAATAGGAAAATAAATGAGAGAAAATATAGGTAAATGACTAGAGAAACAATAGGTAAATAAATAGAGAAAAATAGGTAAATAAATAGAGAAAAATAGGTAAATAAATAGAGAAAATATAGGTGTACAAATTAGAGAAAGAAAGAGGTAAATAAATAGAAAAAAGTAAATGAATATAGAAAAAATTCGAAAATAAATAGAGGAAAAATAGGTAAATAAATAGAGAAAAAATAGGTAAATAAATAGAGAAAATATAGGTGTACAAATTAGAGAAAGAAAGAGGTAAATAAATAGAAAAAAGTAAATGAATAGAGAAAAAAATCGAAAATAAATAGAGGAAAAATAGGTAAATAAATAGAGAAAAAATAGGTAAATTATCTAGAGAAAAATAGGTAAATAAATAGAGAAAACAAAAGAGGCAAATAAATAGAGAACAAATAGGTAAATAAATACAGAAAAATAGGTAAATTAGGTAGAGAAAAAATAGGTGTATAAATAGAGAAAAATAGGTAAATAAACCAAAGGAAAAAAGGTAAATAAAAAATAGGTAAATAAATTAGAGGAAAAAATAGGTAAATAAACAGAGAAAAAAGGTAATGAAGTAGAGAAAACAAAGTAGGTAAATAAATACAGAAAAAAAGAGGTAAATAAACTAGAGAAAAAATAGGTAAATAAACAGAGAAAAAAAGGTAAATAAATAGAGAAAACAAAGCAGGTAAATAAATAGAGAAAAAATAGGTAAATAAATTAGAGAAAAAAATAGTAAATAAATTAGAGAAAAAAATAGATAAAGAAATAGTGAAAAATAGGTAATGAAGTAGAGAATACAAAGGAGGTAAATAAATATAGAAAATAGGTAAATAAATAGACAAAAATAGGTAAATAATTTAGAGAAGAAAATAGGCAAATAAATAGAGAAAAATAGGTAATGAAGTAGAGAAAACAAAGTAGGTAAATAAATACAGAAAAAAGAGGTAAATAACTAGAGAAAAAATAGTTAAGTAAATAGAGAAAAAAAGAGGTAAATAAATACAGAAAAAAGAGGTAAATAACTAGAGAAAAAATAGTTAAGTAAATAGAGAAAACAAAAAAGGTAAATAAATAGAGAAAATAGGTAAATAAATTAGAGAAAAAAATAGATAAATAAATTAGAGGAAAAAGTTGGTAAATAAACAAAGAAAAAATTTGTAAATAAATTAGAGAAAAAAATAGATAAAGAAATAGAGAAAAATATGTAATGAAGTAGAGAAAACAAAGTAGGTAAATAAATACAGAAAAAAGAGGTAAATAACTAGAGAAAAAATAGTTAAGTAAATAGAGAAAACAAAAGAGGTAAATAAATAGAGAAAAAATAGGTAAATAAAATAGGGAAAAATAGGTAAATAAATAAAAAAAATAGGTAAATACAATAGGGAAAAATAGGTAAATAAATTAGAGAAAAAAATAGATAAATAAATTAGAGGAAAAAATAGGTAAATAAACAAAGAAAAAATTTGTAAATAAATTAGAGAAAAAAATAGATAAAGAAATAGTGAAAAATAGGTAATGAAGTAGAGAATACAAAGGAGGTAAATAAATACAGAAAATAGGTAAATAAATAGACAAAAATAGGTAAATAATTTAGAGAAGAAAATAGGCAAATAAATAGAGAAAAATAGGTAATGAAGTACAGAAAACAAAGTAGGTAAATAAATACAGAAAAAATAGATAAATAAATAGAGAAAAATAGGTAAATAAATTAGAGAAAAAAATAGATAAATAAATTAGAGGAAAAATAGGTAAATAAACAAAGAAAAAATTTGTAAATAAATTAGAGAAAAAAATAGATAAAGAAATAGTGAAAAATAGGTAATGAAGTAGAGAATACAAACGAGGTAAATAAATACAGAAAATAGGTAAATAAATAGACAAAAATAGGTAAATAATTTAGAGAAAAAAATAGGCAAATAAATAGAGAAAAGTAGGTAATGAAGTAGAGAAAATATAGGTGTATAAATTAGAGAAAGAAAGAGGTATATAAATAGAAAAAAGTAAATGAATAGAGAAAAAATTGGAAAATAAATAGAGAAAAAATAGGTAAATAAATAGAGAAAAATAGGTAAATTATCTAGAGAAAAATAGGTAAATAAATAGAGAAAACAAAATAGGTAAATAAGTAGAGGGAAAAAAAGGTAAATAAAGAGAGAAAACAAAGGAGGTAAATAAATAGAGAAAAAATAGGTAAATAAATTAGAGAAAAAAATAGATAAATAAATTAGAGGAAAAAATAGGTAAATAAACAGAGAAAAAATTTGTAAATAAATTAGAGAAAAAAATAGATAAATCAATAGTGAAAAATAGGTAATGAAATAGAGAATACAAAGTAGGTAAATAAAAACAGAAAATAGGTAAATAAATAGAGAAAAATAGGTACATAATTTAGAGAAAAAAATAGGCAAATAAATAGAGAAAAATAGGTAATGAAGTAGAGAAAACAAAGTAGGTAAATAAATACAGAAAAAAGAGGTAAATAAATAGAAAAAAGTAAATGAATAGACAAAACTAGGTAAATAATTTAGAGAAGAAAATAGGCAAATAAATAGAGAAAAATAGGTAATGAAGTACAGAAAACAAAGTAGGTAAATAAATACAGAAAAAATAGATAAATAAATAGAGAAAAATAGGTAAATAAATTAGAGGAAAAAGTAGGTAAATAAACAAAGAAAAAAATTGTAAATAAATTAGAGAAAAAAATAGATAAAGAAATAGAGAAAAATATGTAATGAAGTAGAGAAAACAAAGTAGGTAAATAAATACAGAAAAAAGAGGTAAATAACTAGAGAAAAAATAGTTAAGTAAATAAAAAAAATAGGTAAATACAATAGGGAAAAATAGGTAAATAAATTAGAGAAAAAAATAGATAAATAAATTAGAGGAAAAAATAGGTAAATAAACAAAGAAAAAATTTGTAAATAAATTAGAGAAAAAATAGATAAAGAAATAGTGAAAAATAGGTAATGAAGTAGAGAATACAAACGAGGTAAATAAATACAGAAAATAGGTAAATAAATAGACAAAAATAGGTAAATAATTTAGAGAAAAAAATAGGCAAATAAATAGAGAAAAATAGGTAATGAAGTAGAGAAAATATAGGTGTATAAATTAGAGAAAGAAAGAGGTAAATAAATAGAAAAAAGTAAATGAATAGAGAAAAAATTGGAAAATAAATAGAGAAAAAATAGGTAAATAATTAGAGAATAATAGGTAAATTATCTAGAGAAAAATAGGTAAATAAATAGAGAAAACAAAAGAGGTAAATAAATTAGAGATAAAAGTAGGTAAATAACTAGAGAAAAAATAGTTAAGTAAATAGAGAAAACAAAAGAGGTAAATAAATAGAGAAAAAATAGGTAAATAAAATAGGGAAAAATTGGTAAATAAATAAAAAAATAGGTAAATAAGTAGAGAAAACAAAAGAGGTAAACAAATAGAGAAAAAATAGGAAAATAAATAGAGAAAAAATAGGTAAATTATCTGGAGCAAAAATGGGTGTATAAATAGAGATAAATAGCTAAATAAATCAAAGAAAAAAAGGTAAATAAAAAAATATGTAAAGAAATTAAAGGAAAAAATAGGTAAATAAACAGAGAAAAAATAGGAAAATAAATGAGAGAAAATATAGGTAAATGACTAGAGAAACAATAGGTAAATAAATAGAGAAAAATAGGTAAATAAATAGAGAAAAATAGGTAAATAAATAGAGAAAATATAGGTGTACAAATTAGAGAAAGAAAGAGGTAAATAAATAGAAAAAAGTAAATGAATAGAGAAAAAATTCGAAAATAAATAGAGGAAAAATAGGTAAATAAATAGAGAAAAAATAGGTAAATAAATAGAGAAAATATAGGTGTACAAATTAGAGAAAGAAAGAGGTAAATAAATAGAAAAAAGTAAATGAATAGAGAAAAAAATCGAAAATAAATAGAGGAAAAATAGGTAAATAAATAGAGAAAAAATAGGTAAATTATCTAGAGAAAAATAGGTAAATAAATAGAGAAAACAAAAGAGGCAAATAAATAGAGAACAAATAGGTAAATAAATACAGAAAAATAGGTAAATTAGGTAGAGAAAAAATAGGTGTATAAATAGAGAAAAATAGGTAAATAAACCAAAGGAAAAAAGGTAAATAAAAAATAGGTAAATAAATTAGAGGAAAAAATAGGTAAATAAACAGAGAAAAAAGGTAATGAAGTAGAGAAAACAAAGTAGGTAAATAAATACAGAAAAAAGAGGTAAATAAACTAGAGAAAAAATAGGTGTATAAATAGAGAAAAATAGCTAATTAAAAAAAATAGGTAAATAAATAGAGGGAAATAGGTAAATAAATAGAGAAAAATAGGTAAATAAATAGAGAAAATATAGGTGTACAAATTAGAGAAAGAAAGAGGTAAATAAATAGAAAAAAGTAAATGAATAGAGAAAAAATTCGAAAATAAATAGAGGAAAAATAGGTAAATAAATAGAGAAAAAATAGGTAAATTATCTAGAGAAAAATAGGTAAATAAATAGAGAAAACAAAAGAGGCAAATAAATAGAGAACAAATAGGTAAATAAATACAGAAAAATAGGTAAATTAGGTAGAGAAAAAATAGGTGTATAAATAGAGAAAAATAGGTAAATAAACCAAAGGAAAAAAGGTAAATAAAAAATAGGTAAATAAATTAGAGGAAAAAATAGGTAAATAAACAGAGAAAAAAGGTAATGAAGTAGAGAAAACAAAGTAGGTAAATAAATACAGAAAAAAGAGGTAAATAAACTAGAGAAAAAATAGGTAAATAAACAGAGAAAAAAAGGTAAATAAATAGAGAAAACAAAGCAGGTAAATAAATAGAGAAAAAAATAGGTAAATAAATTAGAGAAAAAAATAGTAAATAAATTAGAGAAAAAAATAGATAAAGAAATAGTGAAAAATAGGTAATGAAGTAGAGAATACAAAGGAGGTAAATAAATATAGAAAATAGGTAAATAAATAGACAAAAATAGGTAAATAATTTAGAGAAGAAAATAGGCAAATAAATAGAGAAAAATAGGTAATGAAGTAGAGAAAACAAAGTAGGTAAATAAATACAGAAAAAAGAGGTAAATAACTAGAGAAAAAATAGTTAAGTAAATAGAGAAAAAAAGAGGTAAATAAATACAGAAAAAAGAGGTAAATAACTAGAGAAAAAATAGTTAAGTAAATAGAGAAAACAAAAAAGGTAAATAAATAGAGAAAATAGGTAAATAAATTAGAGAAAAAAATAGATAAATAAATTAGAGGAAAAAGTTGGTAAATAAACAAAGAAAAAATTTGTAAATAAATTAGAGAAAAAAATAGATAAAGAAATAGAGAAAAATATGTAATGAAGTAGAGAAAACAAAGTAGGTAAATAAATACAGAAAAAAGAGGTAAATAACTAGAGAAAAAATAGTTAAGTAAATAGAGAAAACAAAAGAGGTAAATAAATAGAGAAAAAATAGGTAAATAAAATAGGGAAAAATAGGTAAATAAATAAAAAAAATAGGTAAATACAATAGGGAAAAATAGGTAAATAAATTAGAGAAAAAAATAGATAAATAAATTAGAGGAAAAAATAGGTAAATAAACAAAGAAAAAATTTGTAAATAAATTAGAGAAAAAAATAGATAAAGAAATAGTGAAAAATAGGTAATGAAGTAGAGAATACAAACGAGGTAAATAAATACAGAAAATAGGTAAATAAATAGACAAAAATAGGTAAATAATTTAGAGAAAAAAATAGATAAAGGAATAGTGAAAAATAGGTAATGAAGTAGAGAATACAAAGGAGGTAAATAAATACAGAAAAAAGAGGTAAGTAACTAGAGAAAAAATAGGTAAATAAATAGAGAAAATGTAGGTAAATATAATAGAGAAAAAGTTGCTAAATTAACAGAGAAAAAATAGGTAAATAAATTACAGAAAAAATAGATAAAGAAATAGTGAAAAATAGGTAATGAAGTAGAGAATACAAATGAGGTAAATAAAAACAGAAAATAGGTAAATAAATAGAGAAAAATAGGTACATAATTTAGAGAAAAAAATAGGCAAATAAATAGAGAAAAATAGGTAATGAAGTAGAGAAAACAAAGTAGGTAAATAAATACAGAAAAAAGAGGTAAATAACTAGAGAAAAAATAGTTAAGTAAATAGAGAAAACAAAAGAGGTAAATAAATAGAGAAAAATAGGTAAATAAATTAGAGAAAAAAATAGATAAATAAATTAGAGGAAAAAATAGGTAAATAAACAAAGAAAAAATTTGTAAATAAATTAGAGAAAAAAATAGATAAAGAAATAGTGAAAAATAGGTAATGAAGTAGAGAATACAAACGAGGTAAATAAATACAGAAAATAGGTAAATAAATAGACAAAAATAGGTAAATAATTTAGAGGAGAAAATAGGCAAATAAATAGAGAAAAATAGGTAATGAAGTAGAGAAAATATAGGTGTATAAATTAGAGAAAGAAAGAGGTAAATAAATAGAAAAAAGTAAATGAATAGAGAAAAAATTGGAAAATAAATAGAGAAAAAATAGGTAAATAAATAGAGAAAAATAGGTAAATTATCTAGAGAAAAATAGGTAAATAAATAGAGAAAACAAAAGAGGTAAATAAATTAGAGAAAAAAGTAGGTAAATAACTAGAGAAAAAATAGTTAAGTAAATAGAGAAAACAAAAGAGGTAAATAAATAGAGAAAAAATAGGTAAATAAAATAGGGAAAAATTGGTAAATAAATAAAAAAATAGGTAAATAAAATAGGGAAAAATAGGTAAATAAACAGAGAAAAATAGGTAAATAAGTAGAGAAAACAAAAGAGGTAAACAAATAGAGAAAAAATAGGAAAATAAATAGAGAAAAAATAGGTAAATTATCTGGAGAAAAAATGGGTGTATAAATAGAGATAAATAGCTAAATAAATCAAAGAAAAAAAGGTAAATAAAAAATAGGTAAATAAATTAAAGGGAAAAATAGGTAAATAAACAGAGAAAAAATACGTAAATAAAAGAGAGAGAGAAATAGGTAAATATATAGAGAAAAAATAGCAAAATAAATCGAGAAAAATAGGTAAATTAGGTAGAGAAAAAACAGGTGTATAAATAGAGAAAAATAGGTAAATAAATAGAGAAAATATAGGTGTATAAATTAGAGAAAGAAAGAGGTAAATAAATAGAAAAAAGTAAATGAATAGAGAAAAAATTGGAAAATAAATAGAGAAAAAATAGGTAAATAAATAGAGAAAAAATAGGTAAATTATCTAGAGAAAAATAGGTAAATAAATAGAGAAAACAAAAGAGGCAAATAAATAGAGAACAAATAGGTAAATAAATACAGAAAAATAGGTAAATTAGGTAGAGAAAAAATAGGTGTATAAATAGAGAAAAATAGGTAAATAAACCAAAGGAAAAAAGGTAAATAAAAAATAGGTAAATAAATTAGAGGAAAAAATAGGTAAATAAACAGAGAAAAAAGGTAATGAAGTAGAGAAAGCAAAGTAGGTAAATAAATACAGAAAAAAAGAGGTAAATAAACTAGAGAAAAAATAGGTGTATAAATAGAGAAAAATAGCTAATTAAAAAAAATAGGTAAATAAATAGAGGGAAATAGGTAAATAAATAGAGAAAACAAAGCAGGTAAATAAATAGAGAAAAAATAGGTAAATAAATTAGAGAAAAAAATAGTAAATAAATTAGAGAAAAAAATAGATAAAGAAATAGTGAAAAATAGGTAATGAAGTAGAGAATACAAAGGAGGTAAATAAATATAGAAAATAGGTAAATAAATAGACAAAAATAGGTAAATAATTTAGAGAAGAAAATAGGCAAATAAATAGAGAAAATAGGTAATGAAGTAGAGAAAACAAAGTAGGTAAATAAATACAGAAAAAAGAGGTAAATAACTAGAGAAAAAATAGTTAAGTAAATAGAGAAAACAAAAGAGGTAAATAAATAGAGAAAAATAGGTAAATAAATTAGAGAAAAAAATAGATAAATAAATTAGAGGAAAAAATAGGTAAATAAACAAAGAAAAAATTTGTAAATAAATTAGAGAAAAAAATAGATAAAGAAATAGTGAAAAATAGGTAATGAAGTAGAGAATACAAACGAGGTAAATAAATACAGAAAATAGGTAAATAAATAGACAAAAATAGGTAAATAATTTAGAGGAGAAAATAGGCAAATAAATAGAGAAAAATAGGTAATGAAGTAGAGAAAATATAGGTGTATAAATTAGAGAAAGAAAGAGGTAAATAAATAGAAAAAAGTAAATGAATAGAGAAAAAATTGGAAAATAAATAGAGAAAAAATAGGTAAATAAATAGAGAAAAATAGGTAAATTATCTAGAGAAAAATAGGTAAATAAATAGAGAAAACAAAAGAGGTAAATAAATTAGAGAAAAAAGTAGGTAAATAACTAGAGAAAAAATAGTTAAGTAAATAGAGAAAACAAAAGAGGTAAATAAATAGAGAAAAAATAGGTAAATAAAATAGGGAAAAATTGGTAAATAAATAAAAAATAGGTAAATAAAATAGGGAAAAATAGGTAAATAAACAGAGAAAAATAGGTAAATAAGTAGAGAAAACAAAAGAGGTAAACAAATAGAGAAAAAATAGGAAAATAAATAGAGAAAAAATAGGTAAATTATCTGGAGAAAAAATGGGTGTATAAATAGAGATAAATAGCTAAATAAATCAAAGAAAAAAAGGTAAATAAAAAATAGGTAAATAAATTAAAGGGAAAAATAGGTAAATAAACAGAGAAAAATACGTAAATAAAAGAGAGAGAGAAATAGGTAAATATATAGAGAAAAAATAGCAAAATAAATCGAGAAAAATAGGTAAATTAGGTAGAGAAAAAACAGGTGTATAAATAGAGAAAAATAGGTAAATAAATAGAGAAAATATAGGTGTATAAATTAGAGAAAGAAAGAGGTAAATAAATAGAAAAAAGTAAATGAATAGAGAAAAAATTGGAAAATAAATAGAGAAAAAATAGGTAAATAAATAGAGAAAAAATAGGTAAATTATCTAGAGAAAAATAGGTAAATAAATAGAGAAAACAAAAGAGGCAAATAAATAGAGAACAAATAGGTAAATAAATACAGAAAAATAGGTAAATTAGGTAGAGAAAAAATAGGTGTATAAATAGAGAAAAATAGGTAAATAAACCAAAGGAAAAAAGGTAAATAAAAAATAGGTAAATAAATTAGAGGAAAAAATAGGTAAATAAACAGAGAAAAAAAGGTAATGAAGTAGAGAAAGCAAAGTAGGTAAATAAATACAGAAAAAAAGAGGTAAATAAACTAGAGAAAAAATAGGTGTATAAATAGAGAAAAATAGCTAATTAAAAAAAATAGGTAAATAAATAGAGGGAAATAGGTAAATAAATAGAGAAAACAAAGCAGGTAAATAAATAGAGAAAAAATAGGTAAATAAATTAGAGAAAAAAATAGTAAATAAATTAGAGAAAAAAATAGATAAAGAAATAGTGAAAAATAGGTAATGAAGTAGAGAATACAAAGGAGGTAAATAAATATAGAAAATAGGTAAATAAATAGACAAAAATAGGTAAATAATTTAGAGAAGAAAATAGGCAAATAAATAGAGAAAATAGGTAATGAAGTAGAGAAAACAAAGTAGGTAAATAAATACAGAAAAAAGAGGTAAATAACTAGAGAAAAAATAGTTAAGTAAATAGAGAAAACAAAAGAGGTAAATAAATAGAGAAAAAATAGGTAAATAAAATAGGGAAAAATAGGTAAATAAATAAAAAAAATAGGTACATACAATAGGGAAAAATAGGTAAATAAATTAGAGAAAAAAATAGATAAATAAATTAGAGGAAAAAATAGGTAAATAAACAAAGAAAAAATTTGTAAATAAATTAGAGAAAAAAATAGATAAAGAAATAGTGAAAAATAGGTAATGAAGTAGAGAATACAAATGAGGTAAATAAAAACAGAAAATAGGTAAATAAATAGAGAAAAATAGGTAAATAATTTAGAGAAAAAAATAGATAAAGGAATAGTGAAAAATAGGTAATGAAGTAGAGAATACAAAGGAGGTAAATAAATACAGAAAAAAGAGGTAAGTAACTAGAGAAAAAATAGGTAAATAAATAGAGAAAATGTAGGTAAATATAATAGAGAAAAAGTTGCTAAATTAACAGAGAAAAAATAGGTAAATAAATTACAGAAAAAAATAGATAAAGAAATAGTGAAAAATAGGTAATGAAGTAGAGAATACAAATGAGGTAAATAAAAACAGAAAATAGGTAAATAAATAGAGAAAAATAGGTACATAATTTAGAGAAAAAAATAGGCAAATAAATAGAGAAAAATAGGTAATGAAGTAGAGAAAACAAAGTAGGTAAATAAATACAGAAAAAGAGGTAAATAACTAGAGAAAAAATAGTTAAGTAAATAGAGAAAACAAAAGAGGTAAATAAATAGAGAAAAATAGGTAAATAAATTAGAGAAAAAAATAGATAAATAAATTAGAGGAAAAAATAGGTAAATAAACAAAGAAAAAATTTGTAAATAAATTAGAGAAAAAAATAGATAAAGAAATAGTGAAAAATAGGTAATGAAGTAGAGAATACAAACGAGGTAAATAAATACACAAAATAGGTAAATAAATAGACAAAAATAGGTAAATAATTTAGAGGAGAAAATAGGCAAATAAATAGAGAAAAATAGGTAATGAAGTAGAGAAAATATAGGTGTATAAATTAGAGAAAGAAAGAGGTAAATAAATAGAAAAAAGTAAATGAATAGAGAAAAGATTGGAAAATAAATAGAGAAAAAATAGGTAAATAAATAGAGAAAAATAGGTAAATTATCTAGAGAAAAATAGGTAAATAAATAGAGAAAACAAAAGAGGTAAATAAATTAGAGAAAAAAGTAGGTAAATAACTAGAGAAAAAATAGTTAAGTAAATAGAGAAAACAAAAGAGGTAAATAAATAGAGAAAAAATAGGTAAATAAAATAGGGAAAAATTGGTAAATAAATAAAAAAATAGGTAAATAAAATAGGGAAAAATAGGTAAATAAACAGAGAAAAATAGGTAAATAAGTAGAGAAAACAAAAGAGGTAAACAAATAGAGAAAAGATAGGAAAATAAATAGAGAAAAAATAGGTAAATTATCTGGAGAAAAAATGGGTGTATAAATAGAGATAAATAGCTAAATAAATCAAAGAAAAAAAGGTAAATAAAAAATAGGTAAATAAATTAAAGGGAAAAATAGGTAAATAAACAGAGAAAAATACGTAAATAAAAGAGAGAGAGAAATAGGTAAATATATAGAGAAAAAATAGCAAAATAAATCGAGAAAAATAGGTAAATTAGGTAGAGAAAAAACAGGTGTATAAATAGAGAAAAATAGGTAAATAAATAGAGAAAATATAGGTGTATAAATTAGAGAAAGAAAGAGGTAAATAAATAGAAAAAAGTAAATGAATAGAGAAAAAATTGGAAAATAAATAGAGAAAAAATAGGTAAATAAATAGAGAAAAAATAGGTAAATTATCTAGAGAAAAATAGGTAAATAAATATAGAAAACAAAAGAGGTAAATAAATATAGAAAAATAGGAAAATAAATAGAGAAAAATAGGTAAATTATATAGAAAAAAATAGGTGTATAAGTAGAGATAAATAGGTAAATAAACCAAAGGAAAAAAGGTAAATAAAAAATAGGTAAATAAATTAGAGGAAAAAATAGGTAAATAAACAGAGAAAAAAAGGTAATGAAGTAGAGAAAGCAAAGTAGGTAAATAAATACAGAAAAAAAGAGGTAAATAAACTAGAGAAAAAATAGGTGTATAAATAGAGAAAAATAGCTAATTAAAAAAAATTGGTAAATAAATAGAGGGAAATAGGTAAATAAATAGAGAAAACAAAGCAGGTAAATAAATAGAGAAAAAATAGGTAAATAAATTAGAGAAAAAAATAGTAAATAAATTAGAGAAAAAAATAGATAAAGAAATAGTGAAAAATAGGTAATGAAGTAGAGAATACAAAGGAGGTAAATAAATATAGAAAATAGGTAAATAAATAGACAAAAATAGGTAAATAATTTAGAGAAGAAAATAGGCAAATAAATAGAGAAAATAGGTAATGAAGTAGAGAAAACAAAGTAGGTAAATAAATACAGAAAAAAGAGGTAAATAACTAGAGAAAAAATAGTTAAGTAAATAGAGAAAACAAAAGAGGTAAATAAATAGAGAAAAAATAGGTAAATAAATTACAGAAAAAAATAGATAAAGAAATAGTGAAAAATAGGTAATGAAGTAGAGAATACAAATGAGGTAAATAAAAACAGAAAATAGGTAAATAAATAGAGAAAAATAGGTACATAATTTAGAGAAAAAAATAGGCAAATAAATAGAGAAAAATAGGTAATGAAGTAGAGAAAACAAAGTAGGTAAATAAATACAGAAAAAGAGGTAAATAACTAGAGAAAAAATAGTTAAGTAAATAGAGAAAACAAAAGAGGTAAATAAATAGAGAAAAATAGGTAAATAAATTAGAGAAAAAAATAGATAAATAAATTAGAGGAAAAAATAGGTAAATAAACAAAGAAAAAATTTGTAAATAAATTAGAGAAAAAAATAGATAAAGAAATAGTGAAAAATAGGTAATGAAGTAGAGAATACAAACGAGGTAAATAAATACACAAAATAGGTAAATAAATAGACAAAAATAGGTAAATAATTTAGAGGAGAAAATAGGCAAATAAATAGAGAAAAATAGGTAATGAAGTAGAGAAAATATAGGTGTATAAATTAGAGAAAGAAAGAGGTAAATAAATAGAAAAAAGTAAATGAATAGAGAAAAAATTGGAAAATAAATAGAGAAAAAATAGGTAAATAAATAGAGAAAAATAGGTAAATTATCTAGAGAAAAATAGGTAAATAAATAGAGAAAACCAAAGAGGTAAATAAATTAGAGAAAAAAGTAGGTAAATAACTAGAGAAAAAATAGTTAAGTAAATAGAGAAAACAAAAGAGGTAAATAAATAGAGAAAAAATAGGTAAATAAAATAGGGAAAAATTGGTAAATAAATAAAAAAATAGGTAAATAAAATAGGGAAAAATAGGTAAATAAACAGAGAAAAATAGGTAAATAAGTAGAGAAAACAAAAGAGGTAAATAAATATAGAAAAATAGGAAAATAAATAGAGAAAAATAGGTAAATTATATAGAAAAAAATAGGTGTATAAGTAGAGATAAATAGGTAAATAAACCAAAGGAAAAAAGGTAAATAAAAAATAGGTAAATAAATTAGAGGAAAAAATAGGTAAATAAACAGAGAAAAATAGGTAATGATCTAGAGAAAACAAAGTAGGTAAATAAATACAGAAAAAAGAGGTAAATAAACTAGAGAAAAAATAGGTGTATAAATAGAGAAAAATAGCATATTAAAAAAACAGGTAAATAAATAGAGGGAAAAAAGGTAAATAAATAGAGAAAACAAAGCAGGTAAATAAATAGAGAAAAATAGGTAAATAAATTAGAGAAAAAAATAGTAAATAAATTAGAGAAAAAAATAGAAAAGAAATAGTGAAAAATAGGTAATGAAGTAGAGAATACAAAGGAGGTAAATAAATACAGAAAATAGGTAAATAAATAGACAAAAATAGGTAAATAATTTAGAGAAGAAAATAGGCAAATAAATAGAGAAAAATAGGTAATGAAGTACAGAAAACAAAGTAGGTAAATAAATACAGAAAAAATAGATAAATAAATAGAGAAAAATAGGTAAATAATTTAGAGAAAAAAATAGATAAAGGAATAGTGAAAAATAGGTAATGAAGTAGAGAATACAAAGGAGGTAAATAAATACAGAAAAAAGAGGTAAGTAACTAGAGAAAAAATAGGTAAATAAATAGAGAAAATGTAGGTAAATATAATAGAGAAAAAGTTGCTAAATTAACAGAGAAAAAATAGGTAAATAAATTACAGAAAAAAATAGATAAAGAAATAGTGAAAAATAGGTAATGAAGTAGAGAATACAAATGAGGTAAATAAAAACAGAAAATAGGTAAATAAATAGAGAAAAATAGGTACATAATTTAGAGAAAAAAATAGGCAAATAAATAGAGAAAAATAGGTAATGAAGTAGAGAAAACGAAGTAGGTAAATAAATACAGAAAAAAGAGGTAAATAACTAGAGAAAAAATAGTTAAGTAAATAGAGAAAACAAAAGAGGTAAATAAATAGAGAAAAATAGGTAAATAAATTAGAGAAAAAAATAGATAAATAAATTAGAGGAAAAAATAGGTAAATAAACAAAGAAAAAATTTGTAAATAAATTAGAGAAAAAAATAGATAAAGAAATAGTGAAAAATAGGTAATGAAGTAGAGAATACAAACGAGGTAAATAAATACAGAAAATAGGTAAATAAATAGACAAAAATAGGTAAATAATTTAGAGGAGAAAATAGGCAAATAAATAGAGAAAAATAGGTAATGAAGTAGAGAAAATATAGGTGTATAAATTAGAGAAAGAAAGAGGTAAATAAATAGAAAAAAGTAAATGAATAGAGAAAAAATTGGAAAATAAATAGAGAAAAAATAGGTAAATAAATAGAGAAAAATAGGTAAATTATCTAGAGAAAAATAGGTAAATAAATAGAGAAAACAAAAGAGGTAAATAAATTAGAGAAAAAAGTAGGTAAATAACTAGAGAAAAAATAGTTAAGTAAATAGAGAAAACAAAAGAGGTAAATAAATAGAGAAAAAATAGGTAAATAAAATAGGGAAAAATTGGTAAATAAATAAAAAAATAGGTAAATAAAATAGGGAAAAATAGGTAAATAAACACAGAAAAATAGGTAAATAAGTAGAGAAAACAAAAGAGGTAAACAAATAGAGAAAAAATAGGAAAATAAATAGAGAAAAAATAGGTAAATTATCTGGAGAAAAAATGGGTGTATAAATAGAGATAAATAGCTAAATAAATCAAAGAAAAAAAGGTAAATAAAAAATAGGTAAATAAATTAAAGGGAAAAATAGGTAAATAAACAGAGAAAAAATACGTAAATAAAAGAGAGAGAGAAATAGGTAAATATATAGAGAAAAAATAGCAAAATAAATCGAGAAAAATAGGTAAATTAGGTAGAGAAAAAACAGGTGTATAAATAGAGAAAAATAGGTAAATAAATAGAGAAAATATAGGTGTATAAATTAGAGAAAGAAAGAGGTAAATAAATAGAAAAAAGTAAATGAATAGAGAAAAAATTGGAAAATAAATAGAGAAAAAATAGGTAAATAAATAGAGAAAAAATAGGTAAATTATCTAGAGAAAAATAGGTAAATAAATATAGAAAACAAAAGAGGTAAATAAATATAGAAAAATAGGAAAATAAATAGAGAAAAATAGGTAAATTATATAGAAAAAAATAGGTGTATAAGTAGAGATAAATAGGTAAATAAACCAAAGGAAAAAAGGTAAATAAAAAATAGGTAAATAAATTAGAGGAAAAATAGGTAAATAAACAGAGAAAAATAGGTAATGATCTAGAGAAAACAAAGTAGGTAAATAAATACAGAAAAAAGAGGTAAATAAACTAGTGAAAAAATAGGTGTATAAATAGAGAAAAATAGCATATTAAAAAAACAGGTAAATAAATAGAGGGAAAAAAGGTAAATAAATAGAGAAAACAAAGCAGGTAAATAAATAGAGAAAAATAGGTAAATAAATTAGAGAAAAAAATAGTAAATAAATTAGAGAAAAAAATAGAAAAAGAAATAGTGAAAAATAGGTAATGAAGTAGAGAATACAAAGGAGGTAAATAAATAGAGAAAATAGGTAAATAAATAGACAAAAATAGGTAAATAATTTAGAGAAGAAAATAGGCAAATAAATAGAGAAAAATAGGTAAATAAATAGAGAAAATATAGGTGTACAAATTAGAGAAAGAAAGAGGTAAATAAATAGATAAAAGTAAATGAATAGAGAAAAAATTCGAAAATAAATAGAGGAAAAATAGGTAAATAAATAGAGAAAAATAGGTAAATTATCTAGAGAAAAATAGGTAAATAAATAGAGAAAACAAAAGAGGCAAATAAATAGAGAACAAATAGGTAAATAAATACAGAAAAATAGGTAAATTAGGTAGAGAAAAAATAGGTGTATAAATAGAGAAAAATAGGTAAATAAACCAAAGGAAAAAAGGTAAATAAAAAATAGGTAAATAAATTAGAGGAAAAAATAGGTAAATAAACAGAGAAAAAAGGTAATGAAGTAGAGAAAACAAAGTAGGTAAATAAATACAGAAAAAAAGAGGTAAATAAACTAGAGAAAAAATAGGTGTATAAATAGAGAAAAATAGCTAATTAAAAAAAATAGGTAAATAAATAGAGGGAAATAGGTAAATAAATAGAGAACACAAAGCAGGTAAATAAATAGAGAAAAAATAGGTAAATAAATTAGAGAAAAAAATAGTAAATAAATTAGAGAAAAAAATAGATAAAGAAATAGAGAAAAATATGTAATGAAGTAGAGAAAACAAAGTAGGTAAATAAATACAGAAAAAAGAGGTAAATAACTAGAGAAAAAATAGTTAAGTAAATAGAGAAAACAAAAGAGGTAAATAAATAGAGAAAAAATAGGTAAATAAAATAGGGAAAAATAGGTAAATAAATAAAAAAAATAGGTAAATACAATAGGGAAAAATAGGTAAATAAATTAGAGAAAAAAATAGATAAATAAATTAGAGGAAAAAATAGGTAAATAAACAAAGAAAAAATTTGTAAATAAATTAGAGAAAAAAATAGATAAAGAAATAGTGAAAAATAGGTAATGAAGTAGAGAATACAAACGAGGTAAATAAATACAGAAAATAGGTAAATAAATAGACAAAAATAGGTAAATAATTTAGAGAAAAAAATAGATAAAGGAATAGTGAAAAATAGGTAATGAAGTAGAGAATACAAAGGAGGTAAATAAATACAGAAAAAAGAGGTAAGTAACTAGAGAAAAAATAGGTAAATAAATAGAGAAAATGTAGGTAAATATAATAGAGAAAAAGTTGCTAAATTAACAGAGAAAAAATAGGTAAATAAATAACAGGAAAAAATAGATAAAGAAATAGTGTAAAATAGGTAATGAAGTAGAGAATACAAATGAGGTAAATAAAAACAGAAAATAGGTAAATAAATAGAGAAAAATAGGTACATAATTTAGAGAAAAAAATAGGCAAATAAATAGAGAAAAATAGGTAATGAAGTAGAGAAAACAAAGTAGGTAAATAAATACAGAAAAAAGAGGTAAATAACTAGAGAAAAAATAGTTAAGTAAATAGAGAAAACAAAAGAGGTAAATAAATAGAGAAAAATAGGTAAATAAATTAGAGAAAAAAATAGATAAATAAATTAGAGGAAAAAATAGGTAAATAAACAAAGAAAAAATTTGTAAATAAATTAGAGAAAAAAATAGATAAAGAAATAGTGAAAAATAGGTAATGAAGTAGAGAATACAAACGAGGTAAATAAATACAGAAAATAGGTAAATAAATAGACAAAAATAGGTAAATAATTTAGAGGAGAAAATAGGCAAATAAATAGAGAAAAATAGGTAATGAAGTAGAGAAAATATAGGTGTATAAATTAGAGAAAGAAAGAGGTAAATAAATAGAAAAAAGTAAATGAATAGAGAAAAAAATTGGAAAATAAATAGAGAAAAAATAGGTAAATAAATAGAGAAAAATAGGTAAATTATCTAGAGAAAAATAGGTAAATAAATAGAGAAAACAAAAGAGGTAAATAAATTAGAGAAAAAAGTGGGTAAATAACTAGAGAAAAAATAGTTAAGTAAATAGAGAAAACAAAAGAGGTAAATAAATAGAGAAAAAATAGGTAAATAAAATAGGGAAAAATTGGTAAATAAATAAAAAAATAGGTAAATAAAATAGGGAAAAATAGGTAAATAAACAGAGAAAAATAGGTAAATAAGTAGAGAAAACAAAAGAGGTAAACAAATAGAGAAAAAATAGGAAAATAAATAGAGAAAAAATAGGTAAATTATCTGGAGAAAAAATGGGTGTATAAATAGAGATAAATAGCTAAATAAATCAAAGAAAAAAAGGTAAATAAAAAATAGGTAAATAAATTAAAGGGAAAAATAGGTAAATAAACAGAGAAAAAATACGTAAATAAAAGAGAGAGAGAAATAGGTAAATATATAGAGAAAAAATAGCAAAATAAATCGAGAAAAATAGGTAAATTAGGTAGAGAAAAAACAGGTGTATAAATAGAGAAAAATAGGTAAATAAATAGAGAAAATATAGGTGTATAAATTAGAGAAAGGAAGAGGTAAATAAATAGAAAAAAGTAAATGAATAGAGAAAAAATTGGAAAATAAATAGAGAAAAAATAGGTAAATAAATAGAGAAAAAATAGGTAAATTATCTAGAGAAAAATAGGTAAATAAATATAGAAAACAAAAGAGGTAAATAAATATAGAAAAATAGGAAAATAAATAGAGAAAAATAGGTAAATTATATAGAAAAAAATAGGTGTATAAGTAGAGATAAATAGGTAAATAAACCAAAGGAAAAAAGGTAAATAAAAAATAGGTAAATAAATTAGAGGAAAAAATAGGTAAATAAACAGAGAAAAATAGGTAATGATCTAGAGAAAACAAAGTAGGTAAATAAATACAGAAAAAAGAGGTAAATAAACTAGAGAAAAAATAGGTGTATAAATAGAGAAAAATAGCATATTAAAAAAACAGGTAAATAAATAGAGGGAAAAAAGGTAAATAAATAGAGAAAACAAAGCAGGTAAATAAATAGAGAAAAATAGGTAAATAAATTAGAGAAAAAATAGTAAATAAATTAGAGAAAAAAATAGAAAAAGAAATAGTGAAAAATAGGTAATGAAGTAGAGAATACAAAGGAGGTAAATAAATACAGAAAATAGGTAAATAAATAGACAAAAATAGGTAAATAATTTAGAGAAGAAAATAGGCAAATAAATAGAGAAAAATAGGTAATGAAGTACAGAAAACAAAGTAGGTAAATAAATACAGAAAAAATAGATAAATAAATAGAGAAAAATAGGTAAATAAATTAGAGAAAAAATAGATATATAAATTAGAGGAAAAAATAGGTAAATAAACAAAGAAAAAATTTGTAAATAAATTAGAGAAAAAAATAGATAAATAAATAGTGAAAAATAGGTAATGAAGTAGAGAATACAAACGAGGTAAATAAATACAGAAAATAGGTAAATAAATAGACAAAAATAGGTAAATAATTTAGAGAAAAAAATAGGCAAATAAATAGAGAAAAATAGGTAATGAAGTAGAGAAAATATAGGTGTATAAATTAGAGAAAGAAAGAGGTAAATAAATAGAAAAAAGTAAATGAATAGAGAAAAAATTGGAAAATAAATAGAGAAAAAATAGGTAAATAAATAGAGAAAAATAGGTAAATTATCTAGAGAAAAATAGGTAAATAAATAGAGAAAACAAAAGAGGTAAATAAATTAGAGAAAAAAGTAGGTAAATAACTAGAGAAAAAATAGTTAAGTAAATAGAGAAAACAAAAGAGGTAAATAAATAGAGAAAAATAGGTAAATAAAATAGGGAAAAATTGGTAAATAAATAAAAAAATAGGTAAATAAAATAGGGAAAAATAGGTAAATAAACAGAGAAAAATAGGTAAATAAGTAGAGAAAACAAAAGAGGTAAACAAATAGAGAAAAAATAGGAAAATAAATAGAGAAAAAATAGGTAAATTATCTGGAGAAAAAATGGGTGTATAAATAGAGATAAATAGCTAAATAAATCAAAGAAAAAAAGGTAAATAAAAAATAGGTAAATAAATTAAAGGGAAAAATAGGTAAATAAACAGAGAAAAAATACGTAAATAAAAGAGAGAGAGAAATAGGTAAATATATAGAGAAAAAATAGCAAAATAAATCGAGAAAAATAGGTAAATTAGGTAGAGAAAAATTGGTAAATAAATAGAGAAAACAAAAGAGGTAAATAAATTAGAGAAAAAATAGGAAAATAACTAGAGAAAAAATAGTTAAGTAAATAGAGAAAACAAAAGAGGTAAATAAATAGAGAAAAAATAGGTAAATAAAATAGGGAAAAATTGGTAAATAAATAAAAAAATAGGTAAATAAGTAGAGAAAACAAAAGAGGTAATCAAATAGAGAAATATAGGAAAATAAATAGAGAAAAAATAGGTAAATTATCTGGAGCAAAAATGGGTGTATAAATAGAGATAAATAGCTAAATAAATCAAAGAAAAAAAGGTAAATAAAAAAATATGTAAAGAAATTAAAGGAAAAAATAGGTAAATAAACAGAGAAAAAATAGGAAAATAAATGAGAGAAAATATAGGTAAATGACTAGAGAAACAATAGGTAAATAAATAGAGAAAAATAGGTAAATAAATAGAGAAAAATAGGTAAATAAATAGAGAAAATATAGGTGTTCAAATTAGAGAAAGAAAGAGGTAAATAAATAGAAAAAAGTAAATGAATAGAGAAAAAATTCGAAAATAAATAGAGGAAAAATAGGTAAATAAATAGAGAAAAAATAGGTAAATTATCTAGAGAAAAATAGGTAAATAAATAGAGAAAACAAAAGAGGCAAATAAATAGAGAACAAATAGGTAAACAAATACAGAAAAATAGGTAAATTAGGTAGAGAAAAAACAGGTGTATAAATAGAGAAAAATAGGTAAATAAACCAAAGGAAAAAAGGTAAATAAAAAATAGGTAAATAAATTAGAGGAAAAAATAGGTAAATAAACAAAGAAAAAAAGGTAATGAAGTAGAGAAAACAAAGTAGGTAAATAAATACAGAAAAAAAGAGGTAAATAAACTAGAGAAAAAATAGGTGTATAAATAGAGAAAAATAGCTAATTAAAAAAAATAGGTAAATAAATAGAGGGAAATAGGTAAATAAATAGAGAAAATTGGTAAATAAATAGAGAAAATATAGGTGTACAAATTAGAGAAAGAAAGAGGTAAATAAATAGAAAAAAGTAAATGAATAGAGAAAAAATTCGAAAATAAATAGAGGAAAAATAGGTAAATAAATAGAGAAAAAATAGGTAAATTATCTAGAGAAAAATAGGTAAATAAATAGAGAAAAAATAGGTAAATAAAATAGGGAAAAATTGGTAAATAAATAAAAAAATAGGTAAATAAAATAGGGAAAAATAGGTAAATAAACAGAGAAAAATAGGTAAATAAGTAGAGAAAATAAAAGAGGTAAACAAATAGAGAAAAAATAGGAAAATAAATAGAGAAAAAATAGGTAAATTATCTGGAGAAGAAATGGGTGTATAAATAGAGATAAATAGCTAAATAAATCAAAGAAAAAAAGGTAAATAAAAAATAGGTAAATAAATTAAAGGGAAAAATAGGTAAATAAACAGAGAAAAAATACGTAAATAAAAGAGAGAGAGAAATAGGTAAATATATAGAGAAAAAATAGCAAAATAAATCGAGAAAAATAGGTAAATTAGGTAGAGAAAAAACAGGTGTATAAATAGAGAAAAATAGGTAAATAAATAGAGAAAATATAGGTGTATAAATTAGAGAAAGAAAGAGCTAAATAAATAGAAAAAAGTAAATGAATAGAGAAAAAATTGGAAAATAAATAGAGAAAAAATAGGTAAATAAATAGAGAAAAAATAGGTAAATTATCTAGAGAAAAATAGGTAAATAAATATAGAAAACAAAAGAGGTAAATAAATATAGAAAAATAGGAAAATAAATAGAGAAAAATAGGTAAATTATATAGAAAAAAATAGGTGTATAAGTAGAGATAAATAGGTAAATAAACCAAAGGAAAAAAGGTAAATAAAAAATAGGTAAATAAATTAGAGGAAAAAATAGGTAAATAAACAGAGAAAAATAGGTAATGATCTAGAGAAAACAAAGTAGGTAAATAAATACAGAAAAAAGAGGTAAATAAACTAGAGAAAAAATAGGTGTATAAATAGAGAAAAATAGCATATTAAAAAAACAGGTAAATAAATAGAGGGAAAAAAGGTAAATAAATAGAGAAAACAAAGCAGGTAAATAAATAGAGAAAAATAGGTAAATAAATTAGAGAAAAAAATAGTAAATAAATTAGAGAAAAAAATAGAAAAAGAAATAGTGAAAAATAGGTAATGAAGTAGAGAATACAAAGGAGGTAAATAAATACAGAAAATAGGTAAATAAATAGAAAAAAAAGGTAAATAATTTAGAGAAGAAAATAGGCAAATAAATAGAGAAAAATAGGTAATGAAGTACAGAAAACAAAGTAGGTAAATAAATACAGAAAAAATAGATAAATAAATAGAGAAAAATAGGTAAATAAATTAGAGAAAAAAATAGATATATAAATTAGAGGAAAAAATAGGTAAATAAACAAAGAAAATATTTGTAAATAAATTAGAGAAAAAAATAGATAAATAAATAGTGAAAAATAGGTAATGAAGTAGAGAATACAAACGAGGTAAATAAATACAGAAAATAGGTAAATAAATAGACAAAAATAGGTAAATAATTTAGAGAAAAAAATAGGCAAATAAATAGAGAAAAATAGGTAATGAAGTAGAGAAAATATAGGTGTATAAATTAGAGAAAGAAAGAGGTAAATAAATAGAAAAAAGTAAATGAATAGAGAAAAAATTGGAAAATAAATAGAGAAAAAATAGGTAAATAAATAGAGAAAAATAGGTAAATTATCTAGAGAAAAATAGGTAAATAAATAGAGAAAACAAAAGAGGTAAATAAATTAGAGAAAAAAGTAGGTAAATAACTAGAGAAAAAATAGTTAAGTAAATAGAGAAAACAAAAGAGGTAAATAAATAGAGAAAAAATAG
>NW_027486195.1:0-25457 GCF_050908995.1 Andrena cerasifolii
GGTTCTAATATCGGATTCAATATCGGTTTTGCAGTATCAGTTTTTCGATATAGGTTTTTCAATATGGGATTTGCAATATCAGTTTTTCGATATAGGTTTTTCAATATCGGTTTTTCAATATTTGGTTTTCAATATCGGTTTTTGAATATCGGTTCTAGTATCGGTTTCAATATCGGTTTTTGAATATCGGTTCTAATATCGGATTCATTATCGGTTTTTCTATATCGGTTTTTCAATATCAGTTTTTCGTTATCAGTTTTTCAATATTTGTTTTTCAATATCGGTTCTAATATCGGTTTCAATATCGGTTTCAATATCGGTTTTTCAATATCGGTTTTTCAATATCAGTTTTTCAATATTTGTTCTCCAATATCGGTTTTTGAATATCGGTTCTAATATCGGATTCAATATCGGTTTTTCAATATCAGTTTTTCGATATCAGTTTTTCAATATTTGTTTTTCAATATCGGTTCTAATATCGGTTTCAATATCGGTTTTTCAATAACAGTTTTTCGATATAGGTTTTTCAATATCGGTTTTTCAATATCGGTTTTTCAATATCAGTTTTTCAATATTTGGTTTTCAATATCGGTTTTTGAATATCGGTTCTAGTATCGGTTTCAATATCGGTTTTTCAATATCGGTTTTTCACTATTGGTTTTTCAATATCAGTTTTTCAATATTTGTTCTCCAATATCGGTTTTTGAATATCGGTTTTTCAATATCGGTTTCAATATCGGTTTTTCAATATCAGTTTTTCAATATTTGTTATTCAATATCGGTTTTTGAATATCGGTTCTAATATCGGATTCAATATCGGTTTTTCAATTACGGTTTTTCAATATCAGTTTTTCGTTATCAGTTTTTCAATATTTGTTTTTCAATATCGGTTCTAATATCGGTTTCATTATCGGTTTTTCAATATCGGTTTTTCAATATCAGTTTTTCAATATTTGTTCTCCAATATCGGTTTTTGAATATCGGTTCTAATATCGGATTCAATATCGGTTTTTCAATATCGGTTATTCAATATTTGTTTTTCAATATCGGTTTTTCAATATCAGTTTTTCAATATTTGTTCTCCAATATCGGTTTTTGAATATCGGTTCTAATATCGGATTCAATATCGGTTTTTCAATATCGGTTTTTCCAATATCAGTTTTTCGATATCAGTTTTTCAATATTTGTTTTTCAATATCGGTTTTTCAATATCGGTTCTAATATCGGTTTCAATATCGGTTTTTCAATATCAGTTTTTCAATATTTGTTCTTCAATATCGGTTTTTGAATATCGGTTCTAATATCGGATTCAATATCGGTTTTTCAATTACGGTTTTTCAATATCAGTTTTTCGATATCAGTTTTTCAATATTTGTTTTTCAATATCGGTTCTAATATCGGTTTCAATATCGGTTTTTCAATATCAGTGTTTCGATATCAGTTTTTCAATATTTGTTTTTCAATATCGGTTTTTCAATATCGGTTCTAATATCGGTTTCAATATCGGTTTTTCAATATCGGTTTTTCAATATTTGTTTTTCAATATCGGTTTTTCAATATCAGTTTTTCAATATTTGTTTTTCAATATCGTTTTTTCAATATCGGTTCTAATATCGGTTTCAATATCGGTTTTGCAATATCAGTTTTTCGATATAAGTTTTTCAATATCGGTTCTAATATCGGTTTCAATATCGGTTTTTCAATATCAGTTTTTCGATATAGGTTTTTCAATATCGGTTTTTCAATATCGGTTTTTCAATATCAGTTTTTCAATATTTGGTTTTCAATATCGGTTTTTGAATATCGGTTCTAATATCGGTTTCAATATCGGTTTTTCAATATCGGTTTTTCAATATCGGTTTTTCAATATCAGTTTTTCAATATTTGTTCTCCAATATCGGTTTTTGAATATCGGTTCTAAATCGGATTCAATATCGGTTTTTCAATATCGGTTTTTCAATATCGGTTCTAATATCGGATTCAATATCGGTTTTTCAATATCGGTTTTTCAATATCCGTTTTTCGATATCAGTTTTTCACTATTTGCTTTACAATATCGGTTTTTCAATATCGGTTCTAATATCGGATTCAATATCGGTTTTGCAGTATCAGTTTTTCGATATAGGTTTTTCAATATCGGTTTTTCAATATCGGTTTTTCAATATCGGTTCTAATATCAGTTTCAATATCAGTTTTTCAATATCGGTTTTTCAATATTTGTTTTTCAATGTCGGTTTTTCAATATCGG
Source organism: Andrena cerasifolii (assembly GCF_050908995.1). Taxonomy (NCBI): domain Eukaryota; kingdom Metazoa; phylum Arthropoda; class Insecta; order Hymenoptera; family Andrenidae; genus Andrena; species Andrena cerasifolii. Next base: position 2,249 of record NW_027486195.1, read on the forward strand.
TTTTTCAATATCAGTTTTTCGATATCAGTTTTTTAATATTTGTTCTCCAATATCGGTTTTTGAATATCGGTTCTAATATCGGATTCATTATCGGTTTTTCAATATCGGTTTTTCAATATCAGTTTTTCAATATTTGTTCTCCAATATCGGTTTTTGAATATCGGTTCTAATATCGGATTCAATATCGGTTTTTCAATATCGGTTTTTCAATATCAGTTTTTCGATATCAGTTTTTCAATATTTGTTTTTCAATATCGGTTTTTCAATATCGGTTCTAATATCGGTTTCAATATCGGTTTTTCAATATCAGTTTTTCAATATTTGTTCTTCAATATCGGTTTTTGAGAATCGGTTCTAATATCGGATTCAATATCGGTTTTTCAATTACGGTTTTTCAATATCAGTTTTTCGATATCAGTTTTTCAATATTTGTTTTTCAATATCGGTTCTAATATCGGTTTCAATATCGGTTTTTCAATATCAGTTTTTCGATATAGGTTTTTCAATATCGGTTTTTCAATATCGGTTTTTCAAATATCAGTTTTTCAATATTTGGTTTTCAATATCGGTTTTTGAATATCGGTTCTAATATCGGTTTCAATATCGGTTTTTCAATATCGGTTTTTCACTATCGGTTTTTCAATATCAGTTTTTCAATATTTGTTCTCCAATATCGGTTTTTGAATATCGGTTCTAATATCGGATTCATTATCGGTTTATCTATATCGGTTTTTCAATATCAGTTTTTCGTTATCAGTTTTTCAATATTTGTTTTTCAATATCGGTTCTAATATCGGTTTCAATATCGGTTTCAATATCGGTTTTTCAATATCGGTTTTTCAATATCAGTTTTACAATATTTGTTCTCCAATATCGGTTTTTGAATATCGGTTCTAATATCGGATTCAATATCGGTTTTTCAATATCGGTTTTTCAATATCAGTTTTTCGATATCAGTTTTTGAATATTTGTTCTCCAATATCGGTTTTTGAATATCGGTTCTAATATCGGATTCAATATCGGTTTTTCAATATCGGTTTTTCAATATCAGTTTTTCGATATCAGTTTTTCAATATTTGTTTTTCAATATCGGTTTTTCAATATCGGTTCTAATATCGGATTCAATATCGGTTTTTCAATATCCGTTTTTCGATATCAGTTTTTCAATATTTGGTTTACAATATCGGTTTTTCAATATCGGTTCTAATATCGGATTCAATATCGGTTTTGCAGTATCAGTTTTTCGATATAGGTTTTTCAATATGGGATTTGCAATATCAGTTTTTCGATATAGGTTTTTCAATATCGGTTTTTCAATATCGGTTCTAATATCGGTTTCAACATCGGTTTTTCAATATCAGTTTTTCGATATAGGTTTTTCAATATCGGTTTTTCAATATCGGTTTTTCAATATCAGTTTTTCAATATTTGGTTTTCAATATCGGTTTTTGAATATCGGTTCTAGTATCGGTTTCAATATCGGTTTTTCAATATCGGTTTTTCACTATTGGTTTTTCAATATCAGTTTTTCAATATTTGTTCTCCAATATCGGTTTTTGAATATCGGTTTTTCAATATCGGTTTCAATATCGGTTTTTCAATATCAGTTTTTCAATATTTGTTATTCAATATCGGTTTTTGAATATCGGTTCTAATATCGGATTCAATATCGGTTTTTCAATTACGGTTTTTCAATATCAGTTTTTCGTTATCAGTTTTTCAATATTTGTTTTTCAATATCGGTTCTAATATCGGTTTCATTATCGGTTTTTCAATATCGGTTTTTCAATATCAGTTTTTCAATATTTGTTCTCCAATATCGGTTTTTGAATATCGGTTCTAATATCGGATTCAATATCGGTTTTTCAATATCGGTTATTCAATATTTGTTTTTCAATATCGGTTTTTCAATATCAGTTTTTCAATATTTGTTCTCCAATATCGGTTTTTGAATATCGGTTCTAATATCGGATTCAATATCGGTTTTTCAATATCGGTTTTTCAATATCAGTTTTTCGATATCAGTTTTTCAATATTTGTTTTTCAATATCGGTTTTTCAATATCGGTTCTAATATCGGTTTCAATATCGGTTTTTCAATATCAGTTTTTCAATATTTGTTCTTCAATATCGGTTTTTGAATATCGGTTCTAATATCGGATTCAATATCGGTTTTTCAATTACGGTTTTTCAATATCAGTTTTTCGATATCAGTTTTTCAATATTTGTTTTTCAATATCGGTTCTAATATCGGTTTCAATATCGGTTTTTCAATATCAGTTTTTCGATATCAGTTTTTCAATATTTGTTTTTCAATATCGGTTTTTCAATATCGGTTCTAATATCGGTTTCAATATCGGTTTTTCAATATCGGTTTTTCAATATTTGTTTTTCAATATCGGTTTTTCAATATCAGTTTTTCAATATTTGTTTTTCAATATCGTTTTTTCAATATCGGTTCTAATATCGGTTTCAATATCGGTTTTGCAATATCAGTTTTTCGATATAAGTTTTTCAATATCGGTTCTAATATCGGTTTCAATATCGGTTTTTCAATATCAGTTTTTCGATATAGGTTTTTCAATATCGGTTTTTCAATATCGGTTTTTCAATATCAGTTTTTCAATATTTGGTTTTCAATATCGGTTTTTGAATATCGGTTCTAATATCGGTTTCAATATCGGTTTTTCAATATGGGTTTTTCAATATCGGTTTTTCAATATCAGTTTTTCAATATTTGTTCTCCAATATCGGTTTTTGAATATCGGTTCTAATATCGGATTCATTATCGGTTTTTCAATATCAGTTTTTCGTTATCAGCTTTTCAATATTTGTTTTTCAATATCGGTTCTAATATCGGTTTCAATATCGGTTTTTCAATATCGGTTTTTCAATATCAGTTTTTCAATATTTGTTCTCCAATATCGGTTTTTGAATATCGGTTCTAAATCGGATTCAATATCGGTTTTTCAATATCGGTTTTTCAATATCGGTTCTAATATCGGATTCAATATCGGTTTTTCAATATCGGTTTTTCAATATCCGTTTTTCGATATCAGTTTTTCACTATTTGCTTTACAATATCGGTTTTTCAATATCGGTTCTAATATCGGATTCAATATCGGTTTTGCAGTATCAGTTTTTCGATATAGGTTTTTCAATATCGGTTTTTCAATATCGGTTTTTCAATATCGGTTCTAATATCAGTTTCAATATCAGTTTTTCAATATCGGTTTTTCAATATTTGTTTTTCAATGTCGGTTTTTCAATATCGGTTCTAATATCGGATTCAATATCGGTTTTTCAATATCCGTTTTTCGATATCAGTTTTTCAATATTTGGTTTACAATATCGGTTCTAATATCGGATTCAATATCGGTTTTGCAGTATCAGTTTTTCGATATAGGTTTTTCAATATGGGATTTGCAATATCAGTTTTTCGATATAGGTTTTTCAATATCGGTTTTTCAATATTTGGTTTTCAATATCGGTTTTTGAATATCGGTTCTAGTATCGGTTTCAATATCGGTTTTTGAATATCGGTTCTAATATCGGATTCATTATCGGTTTTTCTATATCGGTTTTTCAATATCAGTTTTTCGTTATCAGTTTTTCAATATTTGTTTTTCAATATCGGTTCTAATATCGGTTTCAATATCGGTTTCAATATCGGTTTTTCAATATCGGTTTTTCAATATCAGTTTTTCAATATTTGTTCTCCAATATCGGTTTTTGAATATCGGTTCTAATATCGGATTCAATATCGGTTTTTCAATATCAGTTTTTCGATATCAGTTTTTCAATATTTGTTTTTCAATATCGGTTCTAATATCGGTTTCAATATCGGTTTTTCAATAACAGTTTTTCGATATAGGTTTTTCAATATCGGTTTTTCAATATCGGTTTTTCAATATCAGTTTTTCAATATTTGGTTTTCAATATCGGTTTTTGAATATCGGTTCTAGTATCGGTTTCAATATCGGTTTTTCAATATCGGTTTTTCACTATTGGTTTTTCAATATCAGTTTTTCAATATTTGTTCTCCAATATCGGTTTTTGAATATCGGTTTTTCAATATCGGTTTCAATATCGGTTTTTCAATATCAGTTTTTCAATATTTGTTATTCAATATCGGTTTTTGAATATCGGTTCTAATATCGGATTCAATATCGGTTTTTCAATTACGGTTTTTCAATATCAGTTTTTCGTTATCAGTTTTTCAATATTTGTTTTTCAATATCGGTTCTAATATCGGTTTCATTATCGGTTTTTCAATATCGGTTTTTCAATATCAGTTTTTCAATATTTGTTCTCCAATATCGGTTTTTGAATATCGGTTCTAATATCGGATTCAATATCGGTTTTTCAATATCGGTTATTCAATATTTGTTTTTCAATATCGGTTTTTCAATATCAGTTTTTCAATATTTGTTCTCCAATATCGGTTTTTGAATATCGGTTCTAATATCGGATTCAATATCGGTTTTTCAATATCGGTTTTTCAATATCAGTTTTTCGATATCAGTTTTTCAATATTTGTTTTTCAATATCGGTTTTTCAATATCGGTTCTAATATCGGTTTCAATATCGGTTTTTCAATATCAGTTTTTCAATATTTGTTCTTCAATATCGGTTTTTGAATATCGGTTCTAATATCGGATTCAATATCGGTTTTTCAATTACGGTTTTTCAATATCAGTTTTTCGATATCAGTTTTTCAATATTTGTTTTTCAATATCGGTTCTAATATCGGTTTCAATATCGGTTTTTCAATATCAGTTTTTCGATATCAGTTTTTCAATATTTGTTTTTCAATATCGGTTTTTCAATATCGGTTCTAATATCGGTTTCAATATCGGTTTTTCAATATCGGTTTTTCAATATTTGTTTTTCAATATCGGTTTTTCAATATCAGTTTTTCAATATTTGTTTTTCAATATCGTTTTTTCAATATCGGTTCTAATATCGGTTTCAATATCGGTTTTGCAATATCAGTTTTTCGATATAAGTTTTTCAATATCGGTTCTAATATCGGTTTCAATATCGGTTTTTCAATATCAGTTTTTCGATATAGGTTTTTCAATATCGGTTTTTCAATATCGGTTTTTCAATATCAGTTTTTCAATATTTGGTTTTCAATATCGGTTTTTGAATATCGGTTCTAATATCGGTTTCAATATCGGTTTTTCAATATCGGTTTTTCAATATCGGTTTTTCAATATCAGTTTTTCAATATTTGTTCTCCAATATCGGTTTTTGAATATCGGTTCTAAATCGGATTCAATATCGGTTTTTCAATATCGGTTTTTCAATATCGGTTCTAATATCGGATTCAATATCGGTTTTTCAATATCGGTTTTTCAATATCCGTTTTTCGATATCAGTTTTTCACTATTTGCTTTACAATATCGGTTTTTCAATATCGGTTCTAATATCGGATTCAATATCGGTTTTGCAGTATCAGTTTTTCGATATAGGTTTTTCAATATCGGTTTTTCAATATCGGTTTTTCAATATCGGTTCTAATATCAGTTTCAATATCAGTTTTTCAATATCGGTTTTTCAATATTTGTTTTTCAATGTCGGTTTTTCAATATCGGTTTTTCAATATCAGTTTTTCGATATCAGTTTTTTAATATTTGTTCTCCAATATCGGTTTTTGAATATCGGTTCTAATATCGGATTCATTATCGGTTTTTCAATATCGGTTTTTCAATATCAGTTTTTCAATATTTGTTCTCCAATATCGGTTTTTGAATATCGGTTCTAATATCGGATTCAATATCGGTTTTTCAATATCGGTTTTTCAATATCAGTTTTTCGATATCAGTTTTTCAATATTTGTTTTTCAATATCGGTTTTTCAATATCGGTTCTAATATCGGTTTCAATATCGGTTTTTCAATATCAGTTTTTCAATATTTGTTCTTCAATATCGGTTTTTGAGAATCGGTTCTAATATCGGATTCAATATCGGTTTTTCAATTACGGTTTTTCAATATCAGTTTTTCGATATCAGTTTTTCAATATTTGTTTTTCAATATCGGTTCTAATATCGGTTTCAATATCGGTTTTTCAATATCAGTTTTTCGATATAGGTTTTTCAATATCGGTTTTTCAATATCGGTTTTTCAAATATCAGTTTTTCAATATTTGGTTTTCAATATCGGTTTTTGAATATCGGTTCTAATATCGGTTTCAATATCGGTTTTTCAATATCGGTTTTTCACTATCGGTTTTTCAATATCAGTTTTTCAATATTTGTTCTCCAATATCGGTTTTTGAATATCGGTTCTAATATCGGATTCATTATCGGTTTATCTATATCGGTTTTTCAATATCAGTTTTTCGTTATCAGTTTTTCAATATTTGTTTTTCAATATCGGTTCTAATATCGGTTTCAATATCGGTTTCAATATCGGTTTTTCAATATCGGTTTTTCAATATCAGTTTTTCAATATTTGTTCTCCAATATCGGTTTTTGAATATCGGTTCTAATATCGGATTCAATATCGGTTTTTCAATATCGGTTTTTCAATATCAGTTTTTCGATATCAGTTTTTGAATATTTGTTCTCCAATATCGGTTTTTGAATATCGGTTCTAATATCGGATTCAATATCGGTTTTTCAATATCGGTTTTTCAATATCAGTTTTTCGATATCAGTTTTTCAATATTTGTTTTTCAATATCGGTTTTTCAATATCGGTTCTAATATCGGATTCAATATCGGTTTTTCAATATCCGTTTTTCGATATCAGTTTTTCAATATTTGGTTTACAATATCGGTTTTTCAATATCGGTTCTAATATCGGATTCAATATCGGTTTTGCAGTATCAGTTTTTCGATATAGGTTTTTCAATATGGGATTTGCAATATCAGTTTTTCGATATAGGTTTTTCAATATCGGTTTTTCAATATCGGTTCTAATATCGGATTCAATATCGGTTTTTCAATATCGGTTTTGCAATATCAGTTTTTCGATATAGGTTTTTCAATATCGGTTTTTCAATATCAGTTTTTTAATATTTGTTCTCCAATATCGGTTTTTGAATATCGGTTCTAATATCGGATTCAATATCGGTTTTTCAATATCAGTTTTCCAATATTTGTTTTTCAATATCGGTTCTAATATCGGATTCAATACCGGTTTTTCAATATCGGTTTTTCAATATCAGTTTTTCAATATTTGGTTTTCAATATCGGTTTTTGAATATCGGTTCTATTATCGGATTCAATATCGGTTTTTCAATATCGGTTTTTCAAATATCAGTTTTTCAATATTTGGTTTTCAATATCGGTTTTTGAATATCGGTTCTAATATCGGTTTCAATATCGGTTTTTCAATATCGGTTTTTCACTATCGGTTTTTCAATATCAGTTTTTCAATATTTGTTCTCCAATATCGGTTTTTGAATATCGGTTCTAATATCGGATTCATTATCGGTTTATCTATATCGGTTTTTCAATATCAGTTTTTCGTTATCAGTTTTTCAATATTTGTTTTTCAATATCGGTTCTAATATCGGTTTCAATATCGGTTTCAATATCGGTTTTTCAATATCGGTTTTTCAATATCAGTTTTTCAATATTTGTTCTCCAATATCGGTTTTTGAATATCGGTTCTAATATCGGATTCAATATCGGTTTTTCAATATCGGTTTTTCAATATCAGTTTTTCGATATCAGTTTTTGAATATTTGTTCTCCAATATCGGTTTTTGAATATCGGTTCTAATATCGGATTCAATATCGGTTTTTCAATATCGGTTTTTCAATATCAGTTTTTCGATATCAGTTTTTCAATATTTGTTTTTCAATATCGGTTTTTCAATATCGGTTCTAATATCGGATTCAATACCGGTTTTTCAATATCGGTTTTTCAATATCAGTTTTTTCAATATTTGGTTTTCAATATCGGTTTTTGAATATCGGTTCTATTATCGGATTCAATATCGGTTTTTCAATATCGGTTTTTCAAATATCAGTTTTTCAATATTTGGTTTTCAATATCGGTTTTTGAATATCGGTTCTAATATCGGTTTCAATATCGGTTTTTCAATATCGGTTTTGCAATATCAGTTTTTCGATATAGGTTTTTCAATATCGGTTTTTCAATATCAGTTTTTTAATATTTGTTCTCCAATATCGGTTTTTGAATATCGGTTCTAATATCGGATTCAATATCGGTTTTTCAATATCAGTTTTTCAATATTTGTTTTTCAATATCGGTTCTAATATCGGATTCAATACCGGTTTTTCAATATCGGTTTTTCAATATCAGTTTTTCAATATTTGGTTTTCAATATCGGTTTTTGAATATCGGTTCTATTATCGGATTCAATATCGGTTTTTCAATATCGGTATTTCAATATCAGTTTTTCGATATCAGTTTTTCAATATTTGCTTTACAATATCGGTTTTTCAATATCGGTTCTAATATGGGTTTCAATATCTATTTTTCAATATCAGTTTTTCGATATAGGTTTTTCAATATCGGTTTTTCAATATCGGTTTTTCAATATCAGTTTTTCAATATTTGGTTTTCAATATCGGTTTTTGAATATCGGTTCTAATATCGGATTCATTATCGGTTTTTCAATATCAGTTTTTCGTTATCAGCTTTTCAATATTTGTTTTTCAATATCGGTTCTAATATCGGTTTCAATATCGGTTTTTCAATATCGGTTTTTCAATATCAGTTTTTCAATGTTTGTTCTCCAATATCGGTTTTTGAATATCGGTTCTAATATCGGATTCAATATCGGTTTTTCAATATCGGTTTTTCAATATCAGTTTTTCGATATCAGTTTTTGAATATTTGTTCTCCAATATCGGTTTTTGAATATCGGTTCTAATATCGGATTCATTATCGGTTTTTCAATATCAGTTTTTCGTTATCAGCTTTTCAATATTTGTTTTTCAATATCGGTTCTAATATCGGTTTCAATATCGGTTTTTCAATATCGGTTTTTCAATATCAGTTTTTCAATATTTGTTCTCCAATATCGGTTTTTGAATATCGGTTCTAAATCGGATTCAATATCGGTTTTTCAATATCGGTTTTTCAATATCGGTTCTAATATCGGATTCAATATCGGTTTTTCAATATCGGTTTTTCAATATCCGTTTTTCGATATCGGTTTTTCAATATCGGTTTTTCAATATCGGTTCTAATATCAGTTTCAATATCAGTTTTTCAATATCGGTTTTTCAATATTTGTTTTTCAATATCGGTTTTTCAATATTTGTTTTTCAATGTCGGTTTTTCAATATCGGTTTTTCAATATCAGTTTTTCGATATAGGTTTTTCAATATCGGTTTTTCAATATCAGTTTTTCGATATAGGTTTTTCAATATCGGTTTTTCAATATCAGTTTTTTAATATTTGTTCTCCAATATCGGTTTTTGAATATCGGTTCTAATATCGGATTCAATATCGGTTTTTCAATATCAGTTTTTCAATATTTGTTTTTCAATATCGGTTCTAATATCGGATTCAATACCGGTTTTTCAATATCGGTTTCTCAATATCAGTTTTTCAATATTTGGTTTTCAATATCGGTTTTTGAATATCGGTTCTATTATCGGATTCAATATCGGTTTTTCAATATCGGTTTTTCAATATCAGTTTTTCGATATCAGTTTTTCAATATTTGCTTTACAATATCGGTTTTTCAATATCGGTTCTAATATCGGTTTCAATATCTATTTTTCAATATCAGTTTTTCGATATAGGTTTTTCAATATCGGTTTTTTCAATATCGGTTTTTCAATATCAGTTTTTCAATATTTGGTTTTCAATATCGGTTTTTGAATATCGGTTCTAATATCGGATTCATTATCGGTTTTTCAATATCAGTTTTTCGTTATCAGCTTTTCAATATTTGTTTTTCAATATCGGTTCTAATATCGGTTTCAATATCGGTTTTTCAATATCGGTTTTTCAATATCAGTTTTTCAATGTTTGTTCTCCAATATCGGTTTTTGAATATCGGTTCTAATATCGGATTCAATATCGGTTTTTCAATATCGGTTTTTCAATATCAGTTTTTCGATATCAGTTTTTGAATATTTGTTCTCCAATATCGGTTTTTGAATATCGGTTCTAATATCGGATTCATTATCGGTTTTTCAATATCAGTTTTTCGTTATCAGCTTTTCAATATTTGTTTTTCAATATCGGTTCTAATATCGGTTTCAATATCGGTTTTTCAATATCGGTTTTTCAATATCAGTTTTTCAATATTTGTTCTCCAATATCGGTTTTTGAATATCGGTTCTAAATCGGATTCAATATCGGTTTTTCAATATCGGTTTTTCAATATCGGTTCTAATATCGGATTCAATATCGGTTTTTCAATATCGGTTTTTCAATATCCGTTTTTCGATATCGGTTTTTCAATATCGGTTTTTCAATATCGGTTCTAATATCAGTTTCAATATCAGTTTTTCAATATCGGTTTTTCAATATTTGTTTTTCAATGTCGGTTTTTCAATATCGGTTTTTCAATATCAGTTTTTCGATATCAGTTTTTTAATATTTGTTCTCCAATATCGGTTTTTGAATATCGGTTCTAATATCGGATTCATTATCGGTTTTTCAATATCGGTTTTTCAATATCAGTTTTTCAATATTTGTTCTCCAATATCGGTTTTTGAATATCGGTTCTAATATCGGATTCAATATCGGTTTTTCAATATCGGTTTTTCAATATCAGTTTTTCGATATCAGTTTTTCAATATTTGTTTTTCAATATCGGTTTTTCAATATCGGTTCTAATATCGGTTTCAATATCGGTTTTTCAATATCAGTTTTTCAATATTTGTTCTTCAATATCGGTTTTTCAATATCGGTTTTTCAATATCAGTTTTTCAATATTTGGTTTTCAATATCGGTTTTTGAATATCGGTTCTAATATCGGTTTCAATATCGGTTTTTCAATATCGGTTTTTCACTATCGGTTTTTCAATATCAGTTTTTCAATATTTGTTCTCCAATATCGGTTTTTGAATATCGGTTCTAATATCGGATTCATTATCGGTTTATCTATATCGGTTTTTCAATATCAGTTTTTCGTTATCAGTTTTTCAATATTTGTTTTTCAATATCGGTTCTAATATCGGTTTCAATATCGGTTTCAATATCGGTTTTTCAATATCGGTTTTTCAATATCAGTTTTTCAATATTTGTTCTCCAATATCGGTTTTTGAATATCGGTTCTAATATCGGATTCAATATCGGTTTTTCAATATCGGTTTTTCAATATCAGTTTTTCGATATCAGTTTTTGAATATTTGTTCTCCAATATCGGTTTTTGAATATCGGTTCTAATATCGGATTCAATATCGGTTTTTCAATATCGGTTTTTCAATATCAGTTTTTCGATATCAGTTTTTCAATATTTGTTTTTCAATATCGGTTTTTCAATATCGGTTCTAATATCGGATTCAATATCGGTTTTTCAATATCCGTTTTTCGATATCAGTTTTTCAATATTTGGTTTACAATATCGGTTTTTCAATATCGGTTCTAATATCGGATTCAATATCGGTTTTGCAGTATCAGTTTTTCGATATAGGTTTTTCAATATGGGATTTGCAATATTAGTTTTTCGATATAGGTTTTTCAATATCGGTTTTTCAATATCGGTTCTAATATCGGATTCAATATCGGTTTTTCAATATCGGTTTTGCAATATCAGTTTTTCGATATAGGTTTTTCAATATCGGTTTTTCAATATCAGTTTTTTAATATTTGTTCTCCAATATCGGTTTTTGAATATCGGTTCTAATATCGGATTCAATATCGGTTTTTCAATATCAGTTTTTCAATATTTGTTTTTCAATATCGGTTCTAATATCGGATTCAATATCGGTTTTTCAATATCGGTTCTAATATCGGATTCAATATCGGTTTTTCAATATCGGTTTTTCAATATCCGTTTTTCGATATCGGTTTTTCAATATCGGTTTTTCAATATCGGTTCTAATATCAGTTTCAATATCAGTTTTTCAATATCGGTTTTTCAATATTTGTTTTTCAATGTCGGTTTTTCAATATCGGTTTTTCAATATCAGTTTTTCGATATAGGTTTTTCAATATCGGTTTTTCAATATCAGTTTTTTAATATTTGTTCTCCAATATCGGTTTTTGAATATCGGTTCTAATATCGGATTCAATATCGGTTTTTCAATATCAGTTTTTCAATATTTGTTTTTCAATATCGGTTCTAATATCGGATTCAATACCGGTTTTTCAATATCGGTTTTTCAATATCAGTTTTTCAATATTTGGTTTTCAATATCGGTTTTTGAATATCGGTTCTATTATCGGATTCAATATCGGTTTTTCAATATCGGTTTTTCAATATCAGTTTTTCGATATCAGTTTTTCAATATTTGCTTTACAATATCGGTTTTTCAATATCGGTTCTAATATCGGTTTCAATATCTATTTTTCAATATCAGTTTTTCGATATAGGTTTTTCAATATCGGTTTTTCAATATCGGTTTTTCAATATCAGTTTTTCAATATTTGGTTTTCAATATCGGTTTTTGAATATCGGTTCTAATATCGGATTCATTATCGGTTTTTCAATATCAGTTTTTCGTTATCAGCTTTTCAATATTTGTTTTTCAATATCGGTTCTAATATCGGTTTCAATATCGGTTTTTCAATATCGGTTTTTCAATATCAGTTTTTCAATGTTTGTTCTCCAATATCGGTTTTTGAATATCGGTTCTAATATCGGATTCAATATCGGTTTTTCAATATCGGTTTTTCAATATCAGTTTTTCGATATCAGTTTTTGAATATTTGTTCTCCAATATCGGTTTTTGAATATCGGTTCTAATATCGGATTCATTATCGGTTTTTCAATATCAGTTTTTCGTTATCAGCTTTTCAATATTTGTTTTTCAATATCGGTTCTAATATCGGTTTCAATATCGGTTTTTCAATATCGGTTTTTCAATATCAGTTTTTCAATATTTGTTCTCCAATATCGGTTTTTGAATATCGGTTCTAAATCGGATTCAATATCGGTTTTTCAATATCGGTTTTTCAATATCGGTTCTAATATCGGATTCAATATCGGTTTTTCAATATCGGTTTTTCAATATCCGTTTTTCGATATCGGTTTTTCAATATCGGTTTTTCAATATCGGTTCTAATATCAGTTTCAATATCAGTTTTTCAATATCGGTTTTTCAATATTTGTTTTTCAATGTAGGTTTTTCAATATCGGTTTTTCAATATCAGTTTTTCGATATCAGTTTTTTAATATTTGTTCTCCAATATCGGTTTTTGAATATCGGTTCTAATATCGGATTCATTATCGGTTTTTCAATATCGGTTTTTCAATATCAGTTTTTCAATATTTGTTCTCCAATATCGGTTTTTGAATATCGGTTCTAATATCGGATTCAATATCGGTTTTTCAATATCGGTTTTTCAATATCAGTTTTTTGATATCAGTTTTTCAATATTTGTTTTTCAATATCGGTTTTTCAATATCGGTTCTAATATCGGTTTCAATATCGGTTTTTCAATATCAGTTTTTCAATATTTGTTCTTCAATATCGGTTTTTGAGAATCGGTTCTAATATCGGATTCAATATCGGTTTTTCAATTACGGTTTTTCAATATCAGTTTTTCGATATCAGTTTTTCAATATTTGTTTTTCAATATCGGTTCTAATATCGGTTTCAATATCGGTTTTTCAATATCAGTTTTTCGATATAGGTTTTTCAATATCGGTTTTTCAATATCGGTTTTTCAATATCAGTTTTTCAATATTTGGTTTTCAATATCGGTTTTTGAATATCGGTTCTAATATCGGTTTCAATATCGGTTTTTCAATATCGGTTTTTCACTATCGGTTTTTCAATATCAGTTTTTCAATATTTGTTCTCCAATATCGGTTTTTGAATATCGGTTCTAATATCGGATTCATTATCGGTTTATCTATATCGGTTTTTCAATATCAGTTTTTCGTTATCAGTTTTTCAATATTTGTTTTTCAATATCGGTTCTAATATCGGTTTCAATATCGGTTTCAATATCGGTTTTTCAATATCGGTTTTTCAATATCAGTTTTTCAATATTTGTTCTCCAATATCGGTTTTTGAATATCGGTTCTAATATCGGATTCAATATCGGTTTTTCAATATCGGTTTTTCAATATCAGTTTTTCGATATCAGTTTTTGAATATTTGTTCTCCAATATCGGTTTTTGAATATCGGTTCTAATATCGGATTCAATATCGGTTTTTCAATATCGGTTTTTCAATATCAGTTTTTCGATATCAGTTTTTCAATATTTGTTTTTCAATATCGGTTTTTCAATATCGGTTCTAATATCGGATTCAATATCGGTTTTTCAATATCCGTTTTTCGATATCAGTTTTTCAATATTTGGTTTACAATATCGGTTTTTCAATATCGGTTCTAATATCGGATTCAATATCGGTTTTGCAGTATCAGTTTTTCGATATAGGTTTTTCAATATGGGATTTGCAATATCAGTTTTTCGATATAGGTTTTTCAATATCGGTTTTTCAATATCGGTTCTAATATCGGATTCAATATCGGTTTTTCAATATCGGTTTTGCAATATCAGTTTTTCGATATAGGTTTTTCAATATCGGTTTTTCAATATCAGTTTTTTAATATTTGTTCTCCAATATCGGTTTTTGAATATCGGTTCTAATATCGGATTCAATATCGGTTTTTCAATATCAGTTTTTCAATATTTGTTTTTCAATATCGGTTCTAATATCGGATTCAATACCGGTTTTTCAATATCGGTTTTTCAATATCAGTTTTTCAATATTTGGTTTTCAATATCGGTTTTTGAATATCGGTTCTATTATCGGATTCAATATCGGTTTTTCAATATCGGTTTTTCAATATCAGTTTTTCGATATCAGTTTTTCAATATTTGCTTTACAATATCGGTTTTTCAATATCGGTTCTAATATCGGTTTCAATATCTATTTTTCAATATCAGTTTTTCGATATAGGTTTTTCAATATCGGTTTTTCAATATCGGTTTTTCAATATCAGTTTTTCAATATTTGGTTTTCAATATCGGTTTTTGAATATCGGTGCTAATATCGGATTCATTATCGGTTTTTCAATATCAGTTTTTCGATATCAGCTTTTCAATATTTGTTTTTCAATATCGGTTCTAATATCGGATTCAATATCGGTTTTTCAATATCGGTTTTTCAATATCGGTTCTAATATCGGATTCAATATCGGTTTTTCAATATCGGTTTTTCAATATCCGTTTTTCGATATCGGTTTTTCAATATCGGTTTTTCAATATCGGTTCTAATATCAGTTTCAATATTTGTTTTTCAATATCGGTTTTTCAATATCGGTTCTAATATCGGATTCAATATCGGTTTTTCAATATCCGTTTTTCGATATCAGTTTTTCAATATCGGTTCTAATATCGGATTCAATATCGGTTCTAATATCGGATTCAATATCGGTTTTTCAATATCGGTTTTTCAATATCAGTTTTTCGATATCAGTTTTTTAATATTTGTTCTCCAATATCGGTTTTTGAATATCGGTTCTAATATCGGTTTCAATATCGGATTCAATATCGGTTTTTCAATATCAGTTTTTCAATGTTTGTTCTCCAATATCGGTTTTTGAATATCGGTTCTAAATCGGATTCAATATCGGTTTTTCAATATCGGTTTTTCAATATCGGTTCTAATATCGGATTCAATATCGGTTTTTCATTATCGGTTTTTCAATATCGGTTTTTCAATATCAGTTTTTCAATATTTGTTCTCCAATATCGGTTTTTGAATATCGGTTCTAATATCGGATTCAATATCGGTTTTTCAATATCGGTTATTCAATATTTGTTTTTCAATATCGGTTTTTCAATATCAGTTTTTCAATATTTGTTCTCCAATATCGGTTTTTGAATATCGGTTCTAATATCGGATTCAATATCGGTTTTTCAATATCGGTTTTTCAATATCAGTTTTTCGATATCAGTTTTTCAATATTTGTTTTTCAATATCGGTTTTTCAATATCGGTTCTAATATCGGTTTCAATATCGGTTTTTCAATATCAGTTTTTCAATATTTGTTCTTCAATATCGGTTTTTGAATATCGGTTCTAATATCGGATTCAATATCGGTTTTTCAATATTTGTTTTTCAATATCGGTTCTAATATCGGTTTCAATATCGGTTTTTCAATATCGGTTTTTCAATATCGGTTTTTCAATATCAGTTTTTCGATATAGGTTTTTCAATATCGGTTTTTCAATATCAGTTTTTCAATATTTGGTTTTCAATATCGGTTTTTGAATATCGGTTCTAATATCGGATTCAATATCAGTTTTTCAATATCAGTTTTTCAATATTCGTTTTTCAATATCGGTTTTTGAATATTTGTTCTCCAATATCGGTTTTTGAATATCGGTTTTTCAATATCGGTTCTAATATTGGATTCAATATCGGTTTTGCAATATCAGTTTTTCCATATAGGTTTTTCAATATCGGTATTTCAATATCGGTTTTTCAATATCGGTTCTAATATCGGATTCAATATCGGTTTTGCAATATCAGTTATTCGATATAGGTTTTTCAATATCGGTTTTTCAATATCGGTTCTAATATCGGATTCAATATCGGTTTTTCAATATCGGTTTTGCAATATCAGTTTTTCGATATAGGTTTTTCAATATCGGTTTTTCAATATCGGTTTTTCAATATCGGTTCTAATATCAGTTTCAATATCAGTTTTTCAATATCGGTTTTTCAATATTTGTTTTTCAATATCGGTTTTTCAATATCGGTTCTAATATCGGATTCAATATCGGTTTTTCAATATCGGTTTTTCAATATCAGTTTTTCAATATTTGTTTTTCAATATCGGTTTTTGAATATTTGTTCTCCAATATCGGTTTTTGAATATCGGTTCTAATATCGGATTCAATATCGGTTTTTCAATATCGGTTTTTCAATATCAGTTTTTCAATATTTGTTCTCCAATATCGGTTTTTGAATATCGGTTCTAATATCGGATTCAATATCAGTTTTTCAATATCAGTTCTTCAATATTCGTTTTTCAATATCGGTTTTTGAATATTTGTTCTCCAATATCGGTTTTTGAATATCGGTTTTTCAATATCGGTTCTAATATCGGATTCAATATCGGTTTTGCAATATCAGTTTTTCCATATAGGTTTTTCAATATCGGTATTTCAATATCGGTTTTTCAATATCGGTTCTAATATCGGATTCAATATCGGTTTTGCATTATCAGTTATTCGATATAGGTTTTTCAATATCGGTTTTTCAATATCAGTTTTTCAAAATTTGTTCTCCAATATCGGTTTTTGAATATCGGTTCTAATATCGGATTCAATATCGGTTTTTCAATATCGGTTTTTCAATATCAGTTTTTCGATATAAGTTTTTCAATATTTGTTTTTCAATATCGGTTTTTCAATATCGGTTTTTCAATATTTGTTTTTCAATATCGGTTTTTCAATATCAGTTTTTCAATATTTGTTTTCAATATCGTTTTTTCAATATCGGTTCTAATATCGGTTTCAATATCGGTTTTGCAATATCAGTTTTTCGATATAAGTTTTTCAATATCGGTTTTTCAATATCGGTTTTTCAATATTTGTTTTTCAATATCGGTTTTTCAATATCAGTTTTTCAATATTTGTTTTTCAATATCGTTTTTTCAATATCGGTTCTAATATCGGTTTCAATATCGGTTTTGCAATATGAGTTTTTCGATATAAGTTTTTCAATATCGGTTTTTCAATATCGGTTTTGCAATATCAGTTTCTCAATATCAGTTTTTCGATATCAGTTTTTCAATATTTGTTTTTCAATATCGGTTTTTCAATATCGGTTCTAATATCGGTTTCAATATCAGTTTTTCGTTATCAGCTTTTCAATATTTGTTTTTCAATATCGGTTTTTCAATATCGGTTTTTCAATATCAGTTTTTCAATATTTGGTTTTCAATATCGGTTTTTGAATATCGGTGCTAATATCGGATTCAATATCGGTTTTTCAATATCGGTTTTTCAATATCAGTTTTTCAATATTTGTTCTCCAATATCGGTTTTTGAATATCGGTTCTAAATCGGATTCAATATCGGTTTTTCAATATCGGTTTTTCAATATCGGTTCTAATATCGGATTCAATATCGGTTTTTCAATATCGGTTTTTCAATATCAGTTTTTCAATATTTGTTTTTCAATATCGGTTTTTGAATATTTGTTCTCCAATATCGGTTTTTGAATATCGGTTCTAATATCGGATTCAATATCGGTTTTTCAATATCGGTTTTTCAATATCAGTTTTTCGATATCAGTTTTTGAATATTTGTTCTCCAATATCGGTTTTTGAATATCGGTTCTAAATCGGATTCAATATCGGTTTTTCAATATCGGTTTTTCAATATCGGTTCTAATATCGGATTCAATATCGGTTTTTCAATATCAGTTTTTCAATATTTGCTTTACAATATCGGTTTTTCAATATCGGTTCTAATATCGGTTTCAATATCTATTTTTCAATATCAGTTTTTCGATATAGGTTTTTCAAAATCGGTTTTTCAATATCGGTTTTTCAATATCGGTTCTAATATCAGTTTCAATATCAGTTTTTCAATATCGGTTTTTCAATATTTGTTTTTCAATATCGGTTTTTCAATATCGGTTCTAATATCGGATTCAATATCGGTTTTTCAATATCGGTTTTTCAATATCAGTTTTTCAATATTTGTTTTTCAATATCGGTTTTTGAATATTTGTTCTCCAATATCGGTTTTTGAATATCGGTTCTAATATCGGATTCAATATCGGTTTTTCAATATCGGTTTTTCAATATCAGTTTTTCAATATTTGTTCTCCAATATCGGTTTTTGAATATCGGTTCTAATATCGGATTCAATATCAGTTTTTCAATATCAGTTCTTCAATATTCGTTTTTCAATATCGGTTTTTGAATATTTGTTCTCCAATATCGGTTTTTGAATATCGGTTTTTCAATATCGGTTCTAATATCGGATTCAATATCGGTTTTGCAATATCAGTTTTTCCATATAGGTTTTTCAATATCGGTATTTCAATATCGGTTTTTCAATATCGGTTCTAATATCGGATTCAATATCGGTTTTGCATTATCAGTTATTCGATATAGGTTTTTCAATATCGGTTTTTCAATATCAGTTTTTCAAAATTTGTTCTCCAATATCGGTTTTTGAATATCGGTTCTAATATCGGATTCAATATCGGTTTTTCAATATCGGTTTTTCAATATCAGTTTTTCGATATAAGTTTTTCAATATTTGTTTTTCAATATCGGTTATTCAATATCGGTTTTTCAATATTTGTTTTTCAATATCGGTTTTTCAATATCAGTTTTTCAATATTTGTTTTCAATATCGTTTTTTCAATATCGGTTCTAATATCGGTTTCAATATCGGTTTTGCAATATCAGTTTTTCGATATAAGTTTTTCAATATCGGTTTTTCAATATCGGTTTTTCAATATTTGTTTTTCAATATCGGTTTTTCAATATCAGTTTTTCAATATTTGTTTTTCAATATCGTTTTTTCAATATCGGTTCTAATATCGGTTTCAATATCGGTTTTGCAATATGAGTTTTTCGATATAAGTTTTTCAATATCGGTTTTTCAATATCGGTTTTGCAATATCAGTTTCTCAATATCAGTTTTTCGATATCAGTTTTTCAATATTTGTTTTTCAATATCGGTTTTTCAATATCGGTTCTAATATCGGTTTCAATATCAGTTTTTCGTTATCAGCTTTTCAATATTTGTTTTTCAATATCGGTTTTTTAATATCGGTTTTTCAATATCAGTTTTTCAATATTTGGTTTTCAATATCGGTTTTTGAATATCGGTGCTAATATCGGATTCAATATCGGTTTTTCAATATCGGTTTTTCAATATCAGTTTTTCAATATTTGTTCTCCAATATCGGTTTTTGAATATCGGTTCTAAATCGGATTCAATATCGGTTTTTCAATATCGGTTTTTCAATATCGGTTCTAATATCGGATTCAATATCGGTTTTTCAATATCGGTTTTTCAATATTTGTTTTTCAATATCGGTTTTTCAATATCAGTTTTTCAATATTTGTTTTCAATATCGTTTTTTCAATATCGGTTCTAATATCGGTTTCAATATCGGTTTTGCAATATCAGTTTTTCGATATAAGTTTTTCAATATCGGTTTTTCAATATCGGTTTTTCAATATTTGTTTTTCAATATCGGTTTTTCAATATCAGTTTTTCAATATTTGTTTTTCAATATCGTTTTTTCAATATCGGTTCTAATATCGGTTTCAATATCGGTTTTGCAATATGAGTTTTTCGATATAAGTTTTTCAATATCGGTTTTTCAATATCGGTTTTGCAATATCAGTTTCTCAATATCAGTTTTTCGATATCAGTTTTTCAATATTTGTTTTTCAATATCGGTTTTTCAATATCGGTTCTAATATCGGTTTCAATATCAGTTTTTCGTTATCAGCTTTTCAATATTTGTTTTTCAATATCGGTTCTAATATCGGTTTCAATTTCGGTTTTTCAATATCGGTTTTTCAATATCGGTTTTTCAATATCAGTTTTTCAATGTTTGTTCTCCAATATCGGTTTTTGAATATCGGTTCTAATATCGGATTCAATATCGGTTTTTCAATATCGGTTTTTCAATATCAGTTTTTCGATATCAGTTTTTGAATATTTGTTCTCCAATATCGGTTTTTGAATATCGGTTCTAAATCGGATTCAATATCGGTTTTTCAATATCGGTTTTTCAATATCGGTTCTAATATCGGATTCAATATCGGTTTTTCAATATCCGTTTTTCAATATCGGTTTTCAATATCGGTTCTAATATCAGTTTCAATATCAGTTTTTCAATATCGGTTTTTCAATATTTGTTTTTGAATATCGGTTTTTCAATATCGATTCTAATATCGGATTCAATATCGGTTCTAATATCGGATTCAATATCGGTTTTTCAATATCGGTTTTTCAATATCAGTTTTTCGATATCAGTTTTTTAATATTTGTTCTCCAATATCGGTTTTTGAATATCGGTTCTAATATCGGATTCATTATCGGTTTTTCAATATCGGTTTTTCAATATCAGTTTTTCAATATTTGTTCTCCAATATCGGTTTTTGAATATCGGTTCTAATATCGGATTCAATATCGGTTTTTCAATATCGGTTATTCAATATTTGTTTTTCAATATCGGTTTTTCAATATCAGTTTTTCAATATTTGTTCTCCAATATCGGTTTTTGAATATCGGTTCTAATATCGGTTTCAATATCGGTTTTGCAATATCAGTTTTTCGATATAAGTTTTTCAATATCGGTTTTTCAATATCGGTTTTTCAATATTTGTTTTTCAATATCGGTTTTTCAATATCAGTTTTTCAATATTTGTTTTTCAATATCGTTTTTTCAATATCGGTTCTAATATCGGTTTCAATATCGGTTTTGCAATATGAGTTTTTCGATATAACAATATCGGTTTTTCAATATCGGTTTGCAATATCAGTTTCTCAATATCAGTTTTTCGATATCAGTTTTTCAATATTTGTTTTTCAATATCGGTTTTTCAATATCGGTTCTAATATCGGTTTCAATATCAGTTTTTCGTTATCAGCTTTTCAATATTTGTTTTTCAATATCGGTTTTTCAATATCGGTTTTTCAATATCAGTTTTTCAATATTTGGTTTTCAATATCGGTTTTTGAATATCGGTGCTAATATCGGATTCAATATCGGTTTTTCAATATCGGTTTTTCAATATCAGTTTTTCAATATTTGTTCTCCAATATCGGTTTTTGAATATCGGTTCTAAATCGGATTCAATATATCGGTTTTTCAATATCGGTTTTTCAATATCGGTTTTTCAATATCGGTTTTTCAATATTTGTTTTTCAATATCGGTTTTTCAATATCAGTTTTTCAATATTTGTTTTCAATATCGTTTTTTCAATATCGGTTCTAATATCGGTTTCAATATCGGTTTGCAATATCAGTTTTTCGATATAAGTTTTCAATATCGGTTTTTCAATATCGGTTTTTCAATATTTGTTTTTCAATATCGTTTTTCAATATCAGTTTTTCAATATTGTTTTTCAATATCGTTTTTTCAATATCGGTTCTAATATCGGTTTCAATATCGGTTTTGCAATATGAGTTTTTCGATATAAGTTTTTCAATATCGGTTTTTCAATATCGGTTTTGCAATATCAGTTTCTCAATATCAGTTTTTCGATATCAGTTTTTCAATATTTGTTTTTCAATATCGGTTTTTCAATATCGGTTCTAATATCGGTTTCAATATCAGTTTTTCGTTATCAGCTTTTCAATATTTGTTTTTCAATATCGGTTCTAATATCGGTTTCAATATCGGTTTTTCAATATCGGTTTTTCAATATCGGTTTTTCAATATCAGTTTTTCAATGTTTGTTCTCCAATATCGGTTTTTGAATATCGGTTCTAATATCGGATTCAATATCGGTTTTTCAATATCGGTTTTTTCAATATCAGTTTTTCGATATCAGTTTTTGAATATTTGTTCTCCAATATCGGTTTTTGAATATCGGTTCTAAATCGGATTCAATATCGGTTTTTCAATATCGGTTTTTCAATATCGGTTCTAATATCGGATTCAATATCGGTTTTTCAATATCCGTTTTTCAATATCGGTTTTCAATATCGGTTCTAATATCAGTTTCAATATCAGTTTTTCAATATCGGTTTTTCAATATTTGTTTTTGAATATCGGTTTTTCAATATCGATTCTAATATCGGATTCAATATCGGGTTCTAATATCGGATTCAATATCGGTTTTTCAATATCGGTTTTTCAATATCAGTTTTTCGATATCAGTTTTTTAATATTTGTTCTCCAATATCGGTTTTTGAATATCGGTTCTAATATCGGATTCATTATCGGTTTTTCAATATCGGTTTTTCAATATCAGTTTTTCAATATTTGTTCTCCAATATCGGTTTTTGAATATCGGTTCTAATATCGGATTCAATATCGGTTTTTCAATATCGGTTATTCAATATTTGTTTTTCAATATCGGTTTTTCAATATCAGTTTTTCAATATTTGTTCTCCAATATCGGTTTTTGAATATCGGTTCTAA
>NW_027486196.1:0-25446 GCF_050908995.1 Andrena cerasifolii
GGTTCGTTGGTTCGTTGGTTCGTTGGTTCGTTGGTTCGTTGGTTCGTTGGTTCGTTGGTTCGTTGGTTCGTTGGTTCGTTGGTTCGTTTGTTTCTTTGTTTCTTTCTTTCTTTGTTCGTTTGTTCGTTTGTTCGTTTGTTCGTTTGTTCGTTGGGTCGTTGGTTCGTTGGTTCCTTGGTTCGTTTGTTCGTTGGTTCGTTGGTTCGTTTGTTTCTTTGTTTGTTTCTTTCTTTGTTCGTTTGTTCGTTGGTTCGTTGGTTCGTTTGTTTCTTTGTTTCTTTCTTTCTGTGTTCGTTTGTTCGTTGGTTCGTTGGTTCGTTGGTTCGTTGGTTCGTTGGTTCGTTGGTTCGTTTGTTTCTTTGTTTCTTTCTTTCTTTGTTCGTTTGTTCGTTTCTTCGTTGGTTCGTTTGTTCGTTTGTTCGCTGGTTCGTTGGTTCGTTGGTTCGTTTGTTCGTTTGTTCGCTGGTTCGTTGGTTCGTTGGTTCGTTGGTTCGTTGGTTCGTTGGTTCGTTGGTTCGTTGGTTCGTTGGTTCGTTGGTTCGTTGGTTCGTTTTTTCGTTTGTTCGCTGGTTCGTTGGTTCGTTGGTTCGTTGGTTCGTTGGTTCGTTGGTTCGATGGCTCGTTGGTTCGTTGGTTCGTTGGTTCGTTGGTTCGTTGGTTCGTTGGTTCGTTGGTTCGTTGGTTCGTTGGTTCGTTGGTTCGTTGGTTCGTTGGTTCGTTGGTTCGTTGGTTCGTTGGTTCGTTGGTTCGTTTGTTTCTTTGTTTCTTTGGGTCGTTGGTTCGTTGGTTCGTTGGTTCGTTGGTTCGTTGGTTCGTTGGTTCGTTGGTTCGTTGGTTCGTTGGTTCGTTGGTTCGTTGGTTCGTTGGTTCGTTGGTTCGTTGGTTCGTTGGTTCGTTGGTTCGTTGTTTCTTTGTTTCTTTCTTTCTTTGTTCGTTTGTTCGTTTCTTCGTTGGTTCGTTTGTTCGTTTGTTCGCTGGTTCATTGGTTCGTTGGTTCGTTGGTTCGTTGGTTCGTTGGTTCGTTGGTTCGTTGGTTCGTTGGTTCGTTGGTTCGTTGGTTCGTTGGTTCGTTGGTTCGTTGGTTCGTTGGTTCGTTGGTTCGTTGGTTCGTTGTTTCGTAGGTTCGTTGGTTCGTTGGTTCGTTGGTTCGTTGGTTCGTTGGTTCGTTGGTTCGTTGGTTCGTTGGTTCGTTGGTTCGTGGGTTCGTCGGTTCGTTGGTTCGTTGGTTCGTTGGTTCGTTGGTTCGTTGGTTCGTTGGTTCGTTGGATCGTTGGTTCGTTGGTTCGTTGGTTCGTTGGTTCGTTGGTTCGTTGGTTCGTTGGTTCGTTGGTTCGTTGGTTCGTTGGTTCGTTGGTTCGTTGGTTCGTTGGTTCGTTGGTTCGTTGGTTCGTTTGTTTCTTTGTTTGTTTCTTTCTTTGTTCGTTTGTTCGTTGGTTCGTTGGTTCGTTTGTTTCTTTGTTTCTTTCTTTCTTTGTTCGTTTGTTCGTTGGTTCGTTGGTTCGTTGGTTCGTTGGTTCGTTGGTTCGTTGGTTCGTTGGTTCGTTGGTTCGTTGGTTCTTTGGTTCGTTGGTTCGTTTGTTTCTTTGTTCGTTTGTTCGTTTGTTCGTTTGTTCGTTGGTTCGATTGTTCGTTTGTTCGCTGGTTCGTTGGTTCGTTGGTTCGTTGGTTCGTTGGTTCGTTGGTTCGTTGGTTCGTTGGTTCGTTGGTTCGTTGGTTCGTTTGTTTCTTTGTTTCTTTCTTTCTTTGTTCGTTTGTTCGTTTGTTCGTTTGTTCGTTTGTTCGTTTGTTCGTTTGTTCGTTGGGTCGTTGGTTCGTTGGTTCGTTGGTTCGTTTGTTCGTTGGTTCGTTGGTTCGTTGGTTCGTTTGTTTCTTTGTTTCTTTCTTTCTTTGTTCGTTTGTTCGTTGGTTCGTTGGTTCGTTGGTTCGTTGGTTCGTTTGTTTCTTTGTTTCTTTCTTTCTTTGTTCGTTTGTTCGTTGGTTCGTTGGTTCGTTGGTTCGTTGGTTCGTTTGTTTCTTTGTTTCTTTCTTTCTTTGTTCGTTTGTTCGTTTGTTCGTTGGTTCGATTGTTCGTTTGTTCGATTGTTCGTTTGCTCGCTGGTTCGTTGTATCGTTGGTTCGTTGGTTCGTTGGTTCGTTGGTTCGTGGGTTCGTTGGTTCGTTGGTTCGTTGGTTCGTTGGTTCGTTGGTTCGTTGGTTCGTTGGTTCGTTGGTTCGTTGGTTCGTTGGTTCGTTGGTTCGTTGGTTCGTTGGTTCGTTGGTTCGTTGGTTCGTTGGTTCGTTGGTTCGTTGGTTCGTCGGTTCGTTGGTTCGTTGGTTCGTTGGTTCGTTGGTTCGTTGGTTCGTTGGTTCGTTGGTTCGTTGGTTCGTTGGTTCGTTGGTTCGTTGGTTCGTTGGTTCGTTGGTTCGTTGGTTCGTTGGTTCGTTGGTTCGTTGGTTCGTTGGTTCGTTGGTTCGTTGATTCGTTGGTTCGTTGGTTCGTTGGTTCCTTGGTTCGTTGGTTCGTTGGTTCGTTGGTTCGTTGGTTCTTTGGTTCGTTGGTTCGATGGTTCGTTGGTTCGTTGGTTCGTTGGTTCGTTGGTTCGTTGGTTCGTTGATTCGTTGGTTCGTTGGTTCGTTGGTTCGTTGGTTCGTTGGTTCGTTGGTTCGTTGGTTCGTTGGTTCGTTGGTTCGTTGGTTCGTTGGTTCGTTGGTTCGTTGGTTCGTTGGTTCGTTGGTTCGTTTGTTTCTTTGTTTCTTTGTTTCTTTGTTCGTTTGTTCGTTTCTTCGTTGGTTCGTTTGTTCGTTTGTTCGCTGGTTCGTTGGTTCGTTGGTTCGTTGTTTCGTTGGTTCGTTGGTTCGTTGGTTCGTTGGTTCGTTGGTTCGTTGTTTCGTTGGTTCGTTGGTTCGTTGGTTCGTTGGTTCGTTGGTTCGTTGGTTCGTTGGTTCGTTGGTTCGTTGGTTCGTTGGTTCGTTGGTTCGTTGGTTCGTTGGTTCGTTGGTTCGTTGGTTCGTTGGTTCGTTGGTTCGTTGGTTCGTTGGTTCGTTGGTTCGTTGGTTCGTTGGTTCGTTGGTTCGTTGGTTCGTCGGTTCGTTGGTTCGTTGGTTCGTTGGTTCGTTGGTTCGTTGGTTCGTTGGTTCGTCGGTTCGTCGGTTCGTCGGTTCGTTGGTTCGTTGGTTCGTTGGTTCGTTGGTTCGTTGGTTCGTTGGTTCGTTGGTTCGTTGGTTCGTTGGTTCGTTGGTTCGTTGGTTCGTTGGTTCGTTGGTTCGTTGGTTCGTTGGTTCCTTGGTTCGTTGGTTCGTTGGTTCGTTGGTTCGTTGGTTCTTTGGTTCGTTGGTTCGTTGGTTCGTTGGTTCGTTGGTTCGTTGGTTCGTTGGTTCGTTGGTTCGTTGGTTCGTTGATTCGTTGGTTCGTTGGTTCGTTGGTTCGTTGGTTCGTTGGTTCGTTGGTTCGTTGGTTCGTTGGTTCGTTGGTTCTTTGTTTCTTTGTTTCTTTGTTCGTTTGTTCGTTTCTTCGTTGGTTCGTTTGTTCGTTTGTTCGCTGGTTCGTTGGTTCGTTGGTTCGTTGGTTCGTTGGTTCGTTGGTTCGTTGGTTCGTTGGTTCGTTGTTTCGTTGTTTCGTTGGTTCGTTGGTTCGTTGGTTCGTTGGTTCGTTGGTTCGTTGTTTCGTTGGTTCGTTGGTTCGTTGGTTCGTTGGTTCGTTGGTTCGTTGGTTCGTTGGTTCGTTGGTTCGTTGGTTCGTTGGTTCGTTGGTTCGTTGGTTCGTTGGTTCGTTGGTTCGTTGGTTCGTTGGTTCGTTGGTTCGTTTGTTTCTTTGTTTCTTTCTTTCTTTGTTCGTTTGTTCGTTTGTTCGTTTGTTCGTTTGTTCGTTTGTTCGTTGGGTCGTTGGTTCGTTGGTTCCTTGGTTCGTTTGTTCGTTGGTTCGTTGGTTCGTTTGTTTCTTTGTTTGTTTCTTTCTTTGTTCGTTTGTTCGTTGGTTCGTTGGTTCGTTTGTTTCTTTGTTTCTTTCTTTCTGTGTTCGTTTGTTCGTTGGTTCGTTGGTTCGTTGGTTCGTTGGTTCGTTGGTTCGTTGGTTCGTTGGTTCGTTTGTTTCTTTGTTTCTTTCTTTCTTTGTTCGTTTGTTCGTTTCTTCGTTGGTTCGTTTGTTCGTTTGTTCGTTTGTTCGCTGGTTCGTTGGTTCGTTGGTTCGTTTGTTCGTTTGTTCGCTGGTTCGTTGGTTCGTTGGTTCGTTGGTTCGTTGGTTCGTTGGTTCGTTGGTTCGTTGGTTCGTTGTTTCGTTGGTTCGTTGGTTCGTTGGTTCGTTGGTTCGTTGGTTCGTTGGTTCGTTGGTTCGTTGGTTCGTTGGTTCGTTGGTTCGTTGGTTCGTTGGTTCGTTTGTTCGTTGGTTCCTTGGTTCGTTTGTTCGTTGGTTCGTTGGTTCGTTTGTTTCTTTGTTTGTTTCTTTCTTTGTTCGTTTGTTCGTTGGTTCGTTGGTTCGTTTTTTCGTTTGTTCGCTGGTTCGTTGGTTCGTTGGTTCGTTGGTTCGTTGGTTCGTTGGTTCGTTGGTTCGTTGGTTCGTTGGTTCGTTGGTTCGTTGGTTCGTTGGTTCGTTGGTTCGTTGTTTCGTTGGTTCGTTGGTTCGTTGGTTCGTTGGTTCGTTGGTTCGTTGGTTCGTTGGTTCGTTGGTTCGTTGGTTCGTTGGTTCGTTGGTTCGTGGGTTCGTCGGTTCGTTGGTTCGTTGGTTCGTTGGTTCGTTGGTTCGTTGGATCGTTGGTTCGTTGGTTCGTTGGTTCGTTGGTTCGTTGGTTCGTTGGTTCGTTGGTTCGTTGGTTCGTTGGTTCGTTGGTTCGTTGGTTCGTTGGTTCGTTGGTTCGTTTGTTTCTTTGTTTGTTTCTTTCTTTGTTCGTTTGTTCGTTGGTTCGTTGGTTCGTTTGTTTCTTTGTTTCTTTCTTGTTTCTTTGTTTCTTTCTTTCTTTGTTCGTTTGTTCGTTGGTTCGTTGGTTCGTTGGTTCGTTGGTTCGTTGGTTCGTTGGTTCGTTGGTTCGTTGGTTCGTTGGTTCGTTGGTTCTTTGGTTCGTTGGTTCGTTGTTTCTTTGTTCGTTTGTTCGTTTGTTCGTTTGTTCGTTGGTTCGATTGTTCGTTTGTTCGCTGGTTCGTTGGTTCGTTGGTTCGTTGGTTCGTTGGTTCGTTGGTTCGTTGGTTCGTTGGTTCGTTGGTTCGTTGGTTCGTTGGTTCGTTTGTTTCTTTGTTTCTTTCTTTCTTTGTTCGTTTGTTCGTTTGTTCGTTTGTTCGTTTGTTCGTTTGTTCGTTTGTTCGTTGGGTCGTTGGTTCGTTGGTTCGTTGGTTCGTTTGTTCGTTGGTTCGTTGGTTCGTTGGTTCGTTTGTTTCTTTGTTTCTTTCTTTCTTTGTTCGTTTGTTCGTTGGTTCGTTGGTTCGTTGGTTCGTTGGTTCGTTTGTTTCTTTGTTTCTTTCTTTCTTTGTTCGTTTGTTCGTTGGTTCGTTGGTTCGTTGGTTCGTTGGTTCGTTTGTTTCTTTGTTTCTTTCTTTCTTTGTTCGTTTGTTCGTTTGTTCGTTGGTTCGATTGTTCGTTTGTTCGATTGTTCGTTTGTTCGCTGGTTCGTTGTATCGTTGGTTCGTTGGTTCGTTGGTTCGTTGGTTCGTGGTTCGTTGGTTCGTTGGTTCGTTGGTTCGTTGGTTCGTTGGTTCGTTGGTTCGTTGGTTCGTTGGTTCGTTGGTTCGTTGGTTCGTTGGTTCGTTGGTTCGTTGGTTCGTTGGTTCGTTGGTACGTTGGTTCGTTGGTTCGTTGGTTCGTTGGTTCGTCGGTTCGTTGGTTCGTTGGTTCGTTGGTTCGTTGGTTCGTTGGTTCGTTGTTCGTTGGTTCGTTGGTTCGTTGGTTCGTTGGTTCGTTGGTTCGTTGGTTCGTTGGTTCGTTGGTTCGTTGGTTCGTTGGTTCGTTGGTTCGTTGGTTCGTTGGTTCGTTGATTCGTTGGTTCGTTGGTTCGTTGGTTCCTTGGTTCGTTGGTTCGTTGGTTCGTTGGTTCGTTGGTTCGTTGGTTCGTTGGTTCTTTGGTTCGTTGGTTCGATGGTTCGTTGGTTCGTTGGTTCGTTGGTTCGTTGGTTCGTTGGTTCGTTGATTCGTTGGTTCGTTGGTTCGTTGGTTCGTTGGTTCGTTGGTTCGTTGGTTCGTTGGTTCGTTGGTTCGTTGGTTCGTTGGTTCGTTGGTTCGTTGGTTCGTTGGTTCGTTGGTTCGTTTGTTTCTTTGTTTCTTTGTTTCTTTGTTCGTTTGTTCGTTTCTTCGTTGGTTCGTTTGTTCGTTTGTTCGCTGGTTCGTTGGTTCGTTGGTTTCGTTGGTTCGTTGGTTCGTTGGTTCGTTGGTTCGTTGGTTCGTTGTTTCGTTGGTTCGTTGGTTCGTTGGTTCGTTGGTTCGTTGGTTCGTTGGTTCGTTGGTTCGTTGGTTCGTTGTTCGTTGGTTCGTTGGTTCGTTGGTTCGTTGGTTCGTTGGTTCGTTGGTTCGTTGGTTCGTTGGTTCGTTGGTTCGTTGGTTCGTTGGTTCGTTGGTTCGTTGGTTCGTTGGTTCGTGGGTTCGTCGGTTCGTTGGTTCGTTGGTTCGTTGGTTCGTTGGTTCGTTGGTTCGTTGGTTCGTTGGTTCGTCGTTCGTTGGTTCGTTGGTTCGTTGGTTCGTTGGTTCGTTGGTTCGTTGGTTCGTTGGTTCGTTGGTTCGTTGGTTCGTTGGTTCGTTGGTTCGTTGGTTCGTTGGTTCGTTGGTTCGTTGGTTCGTTGGTTCGTTGGTTCCTTGGTTCGTTGGTTCGTTGGTTCGTTGGTTCGTTGGTTCTTTGGTTCGTTGGTTCGTTGGTTCGTTGGTTCGTTGGTTCGTTGGTTCGTTGGTTCGTTGGTTCGTTGGTTCGTTGATTCGTTGGTTCGTTGGTTCGTTGGTTCGTTGGTTCGTTGGTTCGTTGGTTCGTTGGTTCGTTGGTTCGTTTGTTTCGTTTCTTCGTTGGTTCGTTTGTTCGTTTGTTCGCTGGTTCGTTGGTTCGTTGGTTCGTTGGTTCGTTGGTTCGTTGGTTCGTTGGTTCGTTGGTTCGTTGGTTCGTTGGTTCGTTGGTTCGTTGTTTCGTTGTTTCGTTGGTTCGTTGGTTCGTTGGTTCGTTGGTTCGTTGGTTCGTTGTTTCGTTGGTTCGTTGGTTCGTTGGTTCGTTGGTTCGTTGGTTCGTTGGTTCGTTGGTTCGTTGGTTCGTTGGTTCGTTGGTTCGTTGGTTCGTTGGTTCGTTGGTTCGTTGGTTCGTTGGTTCGTTGGTTCGTTGGTTCGTTGTTTCGTGGGTTCGTCGGTTCGTTGGTTCGTTGGTTCGTTGGTTCGTTTCTTCGTTGGTTCGTTGGTTCGTCGGTTCGCTGGTTCGTTGGTTCGTTGGTTCGTTGGTTCGTTGGTTCGTTGGTTCGTTGGTTCGTTGGTTCGTTGTTTCGTTGTTTCGTTGGTTCGTTGGTTCGTTGGTTCGTTGGTTCGTTGGTTCGTTGTTTCGTTGGTTCGTTGGTTCGTTGGTTCGTTGGTTCGTTGGTTCGTTGGTTCGTTGGTTCGTTGGTTCGTTGGTTCGTTGGTTCGTTGGTTCGTTGGTTCGTTGGTTCGTTGGTTCGTTGGTTCGTTGGTTCGTTTGTTTCTTTGTTTCTTTCTTTCTTTGTTCGTTTGTTCGTTTGTTCGTTTGTTCGTTGGTTCGTTGGTTCGTTGGTTCGTTGGTTCGTTGTTTCTTTGTTTCTTTCTTTCTTTGTTCGTTTGTTCGTTTCTTCGTTGGTTCGTTTGTTCGTTTGTTCGCTGGTTCATTGGTTCGTTGGTTCGTTGGTTCGTTGGTTCGTTGGTTCGTTGGTTCGTTGGTTCGTTGGTTCGTTGGTTCGTTGGTTCGTTGGTTCGTTGGTTCGTTGGTTCGTTGGTTCGTTGGTTCGTTGGTTCGTTGGTTCGTTGGTTCGTTGGTTCGTTGGTTCGTTGGTTCGTTGGTTCGTTGTTTCTTTGTTTCTTTCTTTCTTTGTTCGTTTGTTCGTTTCTTCGTTGGTTCGTTGGTTCGTTGGTTCGTTGGTTCGTTGGTTCGTTGGTTCGTTGGTTCGTTGGTTCGTTGGTTCTTTGGGTCGTTGGTTCGTTGGTTCGTTGGTTCGTTGGTTCGTTGGTTCGTTGGTTCGTTGGTTCGTTGGTTCGTTGGTTCGTTGGTTCGTTGGTTCGTTGGTTCGTTGGTTCGTTGGTTCGTTGGTTCGTTGGTTCGTTGTTTCTTTGTTTCTTTCTTTCTTTGTTCGTTTGTTCGTTTCTTCGTTGGTTCGTTTGTTCGTTTGTTCGCTGGTTCATTGGTTCGTTGGTTCGTTGGTTCGTTGGTTCGTTGGTTCGTTGGTTCGTTGGTTCGTTGGTTCGTTGGTTCGTTGGTTCGTTGGTTCGTTGGTTCGTTGTTTCGTTGGTTCGTTGGTTCGTTGGTTCGTTGGTTCGTTGGTTCGTTGGTTCGTTGGTTCGTTGGTTCGTTGGTTCGTTGGTTCGTGGGTTCGTCGGTTCGTTGGTTCGTTGGTTCGTTGGTTCGTTGGTTCGTTGGTTCGTTGGTTCGTTGGATCGTTGGTTCGTTGGTTCGTTGGTTCGTTGGTTCGTTGGTTCGTTGGTTCGTTGGTTCGTTGGTTCGTTGGTTCGTTGGTTCGTTGGTTCGTTGGTTCGTTGGTTCGTTGGTTCGTTTGTTTCTTTGTTTCTTTCTTTCTTTGTTCGTTTGTTCGTTTCTTCGTTGGTTCGTTGGTTCGTTGGTTCGTTGGTTCGTTGGTTCGTGGGTTCGTCGGTTCGTTGGTTCGTTGGTTCGTTGGTTCGTTGGTTCGTTGGTTCGTAGGTTCGTTTGTTCGTTGGTTCGTTGGTTCGTTGGTTCGTTGGTTCGTTGGTTCGTTGGTTCGTTGGTTCGTTGGTTCGTTGGTTCGTTGGTTCGTTGGTTCGTTGGTTCGTTTGTTTCTTTGTTTGTTTCTTTCTTTGTTCGTTTGTTCGTTGGTTCGTTGGTTCGTTTGTTTCTTTGTTTCTTTCTTTCTTTGTTCGTTTGTTCGTTGGTTCGTTGGTTCGTTGGTTCGTTGGTTCGTTGGTTCGTTGGTTCGTTGGTTCGTTGGTTCGTTGGTTCTTTGGTTCGTTGGTTCGTTTGTTTCTTTGTTCGTTTGTTCGTTTGTTCGTTGGTTCGATTGTTCGTTTGTTCGTTTCTTCGTTGGTTCGTTTGTTCGTTTGTTCGCTGGTTCGTTGGTTCGTTGGTTCGTTGGTTCGTTGGTTCGTTGGTTCGTTGGTTCGTTGGTTCGTTGTTTCGTTGTTTCGTTGGTTCGTTGGTTCGTTGGTTCGTTGGTTCGTTGGTTCGTTGTTTCGTTGGTTCGTTGGTTCGTTGGTTCGTTGGTTCGTTGGTTCGTTGGTTCGTTGGTTCGTTGGTTCGTTGGTTCGTTGGTTCGTTGGTTCGTTGGTTCGTTGGTTCGTTGGTTCGTTGGTTCGTTGGTTCGTTTGTTTCTTTGTTTCTTTCTTTCTTTGTTCGTTTGTTCGTTTGTTCGTTTGTTCGTTTGTTCGTTGGGTCGTTGGTTCGTTGGTTCCTTGGTTCGTTTGTTCGTTGGTTCGTTGGTTCGTTTGTTTCTTTGTTTGTTTCTTTCTTTGTTCGTTTGTTCGTTGGTTCGTTGGTTCGTTTGTTTCTTTGTTTCTTTCTTTCTGTGTTCGTTTGTTCGTTGGTTCGTTGGTTCGTTGGTTCGTTGGTTCGTTGGTTCGTTGGTTCGTTGGTTCGTTGGTTCGTTTGTTTCTTTGTTTCTTTCTTTCTTTGTTCGTTTGTTCGTTTCTTCGTTGGTTCGTTTGTTCGTTTGTTCGCTGGTTCGTTGGTTCGTTGGTTCGTTTGTTCGTTTGTTCGCTGGTTCGTTGGTTCGTTGGTTCGTTGGTTCGTTGGTTCGTTGGTTCGTTGGTTCGTTGGTTCGTTGGTTCGTTTTTTCGTTTGTTCGCTGGTTCGTTGGTTCGTTGGTTCGTTGGTTCGTTGGTTCGTTGGTTCGATGGTTCGTTGGTTCGTTGGTTCGTTGGTTCGTTGGTTCGTTGGTTCGTTGGTTCGTTGGTTCGTTGGTTCGTTGGTTCGTTGGTTCGTTGGTTCGTTGGTTCGTTGGTTCGTTGGTTCGTTGGTTCGTTGGTTCGTTGGTTCGTTTGTTTCTTTGTTTCTTTGGGTCGTTGGTTCGTTGGTTCGTTGGTTCGTTGGTTCGTTGGTTCGTTGGTTCGTTGGTTCGTTGGTTCGTTGGTTCGTTGGTTCGTTGGTTCGTTGGTTCGTTGGTTCGTTGGTTCGTTGGTTCGTTGGTTCTTTGTTTCTTTGTTTCTTTCTTTCTTTGTTCGTTTGTTCGTTTCTTCGTTGGTTCGTTTGTTCGTTTGTTCGCTGGTTCATTGGTTCGTTGGTTCGTTGGTTCGTTGGTTCGTTGGTTCGTTGGTTCGTTGGTTCGTTGGTTCGTTGGTTCGTTGGTTCGTTGGTTCGTTGGTTCGTTGGTTCGTTGTTTCGTTGGTTCGTTGGTTCGTTGGTTCGTTGGTTCGTTGGTTCGTTGGTTCGTTGGTTCGTTGGTTCGTTGGTTCGTTGGTTCGTGGGTTCGTCGGTTCGTTGGTTCGTTGGTTCGTTGGTTCGTTGGTTCGTTGGTTCGTTGGTTCGTTGGATCGTTGGTTCGTTGGTTCGTTGGTTCGTTGGTTCGTTGGTTCGTTGGTTCGTTGGTTCGTTGGTTCGTTGGTTCGTTGGTTCGTTGGTTCGTTGGTTCGTTGGTTCGTTTGTTTCTTTGTTTGTTTCTTTCTTTGTTCGTTTGTTCGTTGGTTCGTTGGTTCGTTGGTTCGTTTGTTTCTTTGTTTCTTTCTTTCTTTGTTCGTTTGTTCGTTGGTTCGTTGGTTCGTTGGTTCGTTGGTTCGTTGGTTCGTTGGTTCGTTGGTTCGTTGGTTCGTTGGTTCTTTGGTTCGTTGGTTCGTTTGTTTCTTTGTTCGTTTGTTCGTTTGTTCGTTTGTTCGTTGGTTCGATTGTTCGTTTGTTCGCTGGTTCGTTGGTTCGTTGGTTCGTTGGTTCGTTGGTTCGTTGGTTCGTTGGTTCGTTGGTTCGTTTGTTTCTTTGTTTCTTTCTTTCTTTGTTCGTTTGTTCGTTTGTTCGTTTGTTCGTTTGTTCGTTTGTTCGTTTGTTCGTTGGGTCGTTGGTTCGTTGGTTCGTTGGTTCGTTTGTTCGTTGGTTCGTTGGTTCGTTGGTTCGTTTGTTTCTTTGTTTCTTTCTTTCTTTGTTCGTTTGTTCGTTGGTTCGTTGGTTCGTTGGTTCGTTGGTTCGTTTGTTTCTTTGTTTCTTTCTTTCTTTGTTCGTTTGATCGTTGGTTCGTTGGTTCGTTGGTTCGTTGGTTCGTTTGTTTCTTTGTTTCTTTCTTTCTTTGTTCGTTTGTTCGTTTGTTCGTTGGTTCGATTGTTCGTTTGTTCGCTGGTTCGTTGTATCGTTGGTTCGTTGGTTCGTTGGTTCGTTGGTTCGTGGGTTCGTTGGTTCGTTGGTTCGTTGGTTCGTTGGTTCGTTGGTTCGTTGGTTCGTTGGTTCGTTGGTTCGTTGGTTCGTTGGTTCGTTGGTTCGTTGGTTCGTTGGTTCGTTGGTTCGTTGGTTCGTTGGTTCGTTGGTTCGTCGGTTCGTTGGTTCGTTGGTTCGTTGGTTCGTTGGTTCGTTGGTTCGTTGGTTCGTTGGTTCGTTGGTTCGTTGGTTCGTTGGTTCGTTGGTTCGTTGGTTCGTTGGTTCGTTGGTTCGTTGGTTCGTTGGTTCGTTGGTTCGTTGATTCGTTGGTTCGTTGGTTCGTTGGTTCCTTGGTTCGTTGGTTCGTTGGTTCGTTGGTTCGTTGGTTCTTTGGTTCGTTGGTTCGATGGTTCGTTGGTTCGTTGGTTCGTTGGTTCGTTGGTTCGTTGATTCGTTGGTTCGTTGGTTCGTTGGTTCGTTGGTTCGTTGGTTCGTTGGTTCGTTGGTTCGTTGGTTCGTTGGTTCGTTGGTTCGTTGGTTCGTTGGTTCGTTGGTTCGTTGGTTCGTTGGTTCGTTTGTTTCTTTGTTTCTTTGTTTCTTTGTTCGTTTGTTCGTTGGTTCGTTGGTTCGTTTGTTTCTTTGTTTCTTTCTTTCTTTGTTCGTTTGTTCGTTGGTTGGTTGGTTCGTTGGTTCGTTGGTTCGTTGGTTCGTTGGTTCGTTGGTTCGTTGGTTCGTTGGTTCTTTGGTTCGTTGGTTCGTTTGTTTCTTTGTTCGTTTGTTCGTTTGTTCGTTTGTTCGTTGGTTCGATTGTTCGTTTGTTCGCTGGTTCGTTGGTTCGTTGGTTCGTTGGTTCGTTGGTTCGTTGGTTCGTTGGTTCGTTGGTTCGTTGGTTCGTTGGTTCGTTTGTTTCTTTGTTTCTTTCTTTCTTTGTTCGTTTGTTCGTTTGTTCGTTTGTTCGTTTGTTCGTTTGTTCGTTTGTTCGTTGGGTCGTTGGTTCGTTGGTTCGTTGGTTCGTTTGTTCGTTGGTTCGTTGGTTCGTTGGTTCGTTTGTTTCTTTGTTTCTTTCTTTCTTTGTTCGTTTGTTCGTTGGTTCGTTGGTTCGTTGGTTCGTTGGTTCGTTTGTTTCTTTGTTTCTTTCTTTCTTTGTTCGTTTGTTCGTTTGTTCGTTGGTTCGATTGTTCGTTTGTTCGCTGGTTCGTTGTATCGTTGGTTCGTTGGTTCGTTGGTTCGTTGGTTCGTGGGTTCGTTGGTTCGTTGGTTCGTTGGTTCGTTGGTTCGTTGGTTCGTTGGTTCGTTGGTTCGTTGGTTCGTTGGTTCGTTGGTTCGTTGGTTCGTTGGTTCGTTGTTTCGTTGGTTCGTTGGTTCGTTGGTTCGTTGGTTCGTTGGTTCGTCGGTTCGTTGGTTCGTTGGTTCGTTGGTTCGTTGGTTCGTTGGTTCGTTGGTTCGTTGGTTCGTTGGTTCGTTGGTTCGTTGGTTCGTTGGTTCGTTGGTTCGTTGGTTCGTTGGTTCGTTGGTTCGTTGGTTCGTTGGTTCGTTGGTTCGTTGGTTCGTTGATTCGTTGGTTCGTTGGTTCCTTGGTTCGTTGGTTCGTTGGTTCGTTGGTTCGTTGGTTCGTTGGTTCTTTGGTTCGTTGGTTCGTTGGTTCGTTGGTTCGTTGGTTCGTTGGTTCGTTGGTTCGTTGGTTCGTTGATTCGTTGGTTCGTTGGTTCGTTGGTTCGTTGGTTCGTTGGTTCGTTGGTTCGTTGGTTCGTTGGTTCGTTGGTTCATTGGTTCGTTGGTTCGTTGGTTCGTTTGTTTCTTTGTTTCTTTGTTTCTTTGTTCGTTTGTTCGTTTCTTCGTTGGTTCGTTTGTTCGTTTGTTCGCTGGTTCGTTGGTTCGTTGGTTCGTTGTTTCGTTGGTTCGTTGGTTCGTTGGTTCGTTGGTTCGTTGGTTCGTTGGTTCGTTGGTTCGTTGGTTCGTTGGTTCGTTGGTTCGTTGGTTCGTTGGTTCGTTGGTTCGTTGGTTCGTTGGTTCGTTGGTTCGTTGGTTCGTTGGTTCGTTGGTTCGTTGGTTCGTTGGTTCGTTGGTTCGTTGGTTCGTTGGTTCGTTGGTTCGTTGGTTCGTGGGTTCGTCGGTTCGTTGGTTCGTTGGTTCGTTGGTTCGTTGGTTCGTTGGTTCGTTGGTTCGTCGGTTCGTTGGTTCGTTGGTTCGTTGGTTCGTTGGTTCGTTGGTTCGTTGGTTCGTTGGTTCGTTGGTTCGTTGGTTCGTTGGTTCGTTGGTTCGTTGGTTCGTTGGTTCGTTGGTTCGTTGGTTCGTTGGTTCGTTGGTTCGTTGGTTCGTTGGTTCGTTGGTTCGTTGGTTCGTTGGTTCGTTGGTTCCTTGGTTCGTTGGTTCGTTGGTTCGTTGGTTCGTTGGTTCTTTGGTTCGTTGGTTCGTTGGTTCGTTGGTTCGTTGGTTCGTTGGTTCGTTGGTTCGTTGGTTCGTTGGTTCGTTGATTCGTTGGTTCGTTGGTTCGTTGGTTCGTTGGTTCGTTGGTTCGTTGGTTCGTTGGTTCGTTGGTTCGTTGGTTCGTTTGTTTCTTTGTTTCTTTGTTTCTTTGTTCGTTTGTTCGTTTCTTCGTTGGTTCGTTTGTTCGTTTGTTCGCTGGTTCGTTGGTTCGTTGGTTCGTTGGTTCGTTGGTTCGTTGGTTCGTTGGTTCGTTGGTTCGTTGGTTCGTTGTTTCGTTGTTTCGTTGGTTCGTTGGTTCGTTGGTTCGTTGGTTCGTTGGTTCGTTGTTTCGTTGGTTCGTTGGTTCGTTGGTTCGTTGGTTCGTTGGTTCGTTGGTTCGTTGGTTCGTTGGTTCGTTGGTTCGTTGGTTCGTTGGTTCGTTGGTTCGTTGGTTCGTTGGTTCGTTTGTTTCTTTGTTTCTTTCTTTCTTTGTTCGTTTGTTCGTTTGTTCGTTTGTTCGTTTGTTCGTTGGGTCGTTGGTTCGTTGGTTCCTTGGTTCGTTTGTTCGTTGGTTCGTTGGTTCGTTTGTTTCTTTGTTTGTTTCTTTCTTTGTTCGTTTGTTCGTTGGTTCGTTGGTTCGTTTGTTTCTTTGTTTCTTTCTTTCTGTGTTCGTTTGTTCGTTGGTTCGTTGGTTCGTTGGTTCGTTGGTTCGTTGGTTCGTTGGTTCGTTTGTTTCTTTGTTTCTTTCTTTCTTTGTTCGTTTGTTCGTTTCTTCGTTGGTTCGTTTGTTCGTTTGTTCGCTGGTTCGTTGGTTCGTTGGTTCGTTTGTTCGTTTGTTCGCTGGTTCGTTGGTTCGTTGGTTCGTTGGTTCGTTGGTTCGTTGGTTCGTTGGTTCGTTGGTTCGTTGGTTCGTTGGTTCGTTGGTTCGTTTTTTCGTTTGTTCGCTGGTTCGTTGGTTCGTTGGTTCGTTGGTTCGTTGGTTCGTTGGTTCGATGGTTCGTTGGTTCGTTGGTTCGTTGGTTCGTTGGTTCGTTGGTTCGTTGGTTCGTTGGTTCGTTGGTTCGTTGGTTCGTTGGTTCGTTGGTTCGTTGGTTCGTTGGTTCGTTGGTTCGTTGGTTCGTTGGTTCGTTGGTTCGTTGGTTCGTTTGTTTCTTTGTTTCTTTGGGTCGTTTGTTCGTTGGTTCGTTGGTTCGTTGGTTCGTTGGTTCGTTGGTTCGTTGGTTCGTTGGTTCGTTGGTTCGTTGGTTCGTTGGTTCGTTGGTTCGTTGGTTCGTTGGTTCGTTGGTTCGTTGTTTCTTTGTTTCTTTCTTTCTTTGTTCGTTTGTTCGTTTCTTCGTTGGTTCGTTTGTTCGTTTGTTCGCTGGTTCATTGGTTCGTTGGTTCGTTGGTTCGTTGGTTCGTTGGTTCGTTGGTTCGTTGGTTCGTTGGTTCGTTGGTTCGTTGGTTCGTTGGTTCGTTGGTTCGTTGGTTCGTTGTTTCGTTGGTTCGTTGGTTCGTTGGTTCGTTGGTTCGTTGGTTCGTTGGTTCGTTGGTTCGTTGGTTCGTTGGTTCGTTGGTTCGTGGGTTCGTCGGTTCGTTGGTTCGTTGGTTCGTTGGTTCGTTGGTTCGTTGGTTCGTTGGTTCGTTGGATCGTTGGTTCGTTGGTTCGTTGGTTCGTTGGTTCGTTGGTTCGTTGGTTCGTTGGTTCGTTGGTTCGTTGGTTCGTTGGTTCGTTGGTTCGTTGGTTCGTTGGTTCGTTTGTTTCTTTGTTTGTTTCTTTCTTTGTTCGTTTGTTCGTTGGTTCGTTGGTTCGTTTGTTTCTTTGTTTCTTTCTTTCTTTGTTCGTTTGTTCGTTGGTTCGTTGGTTCGTTGGTTCGTTGGTTCGTTGGTTCGTTGGTTCGTTGGTTCGTTGGTTCGTTGGTTCTTTGGTTCGTTGGTTCGTTTGTTGCTTTGTTCGTTTGTTCGTTTGTTCGTTTGTTCGTTGGTTCGATTGTTCGTTTGTTCGCTGGTTCGTTGGTTCGTTGGTTCGTTGGTTCGTTGGTTCGTTGGTTCGTTGGTTCGTTGGTTCGTTGGTTCGTTGGTTCGTTTGTTTCTTTGTTTCTTTCTTTCTTTGTTCGTTTGTTCGTTTGTTCGTTTGTTCGTTTGTTCGTTTGTTCGTTTGTTCGTTGGGTCGTTGGTTCGTTGGTTCGTTGGTTCGTTTGTTCGTTGGTTCGTTGGTTCGTTGGTTCGTTTGTTTCTTTGTTTCTTTCTTTCTTTGTTCGTTTGTTCGTTGGTTCGTTGGTTCGTTGGTTCGTTGGTTCGTTTGTTTCTTTGTTTCTTTCTTTCTTTGTTCGTTTGTTCGTTGGTTCGTTGGTTCGTTGGTTCGTTGGTTCGTTTGTTTCTTTGTTTCTTTCTTTCTTTGTTCGTTTGTTCGTTTGTTCGTTGGTTCGATTGTTCGTTTGTTCGATTGTTCGTTTGTTCGCTGGTTCGTTGTATCGTTGGTTCGTTGGTTCGTTGGTTCGTTGGTTCGTGGGTTCGTTGGTTCGTTGGTTCGTTGGTTCGTTGGTTCGTTGGTTCGTTGGTTCGTTGGTTCGTTGGTTCGTTGGTTCGTTGGTTCGTTGGTTCGTTGGTTCGTTGGTTCGTTGGTTCGTTGGTTCGTTGGTTCGTTGGTTCGTTGGTTCGTTGGTTCGTTGGTTCGTTGGTTCGTCGGTTCGTTGGTTCGTTGGT
The DNA here is from genome assembly GCF_050908995.1 of Andrena cerasifolii. NCBI lineage: Eukaryota > Metazoa > Arthropoda > Insecta > Hymenoptera > Andrenidae > Andrena > Andrena cerasifolii. The sequence goes on from NW_027486196.1 coordinate 16,488, forward strand.
TCGTTGGTTCGTTGGTTCGTTGGTTCGTTGGTTCGTTGGTTCGTTGGTTCGTTGGTTCGTTGGTTCGTTGGTTCGTTGGTTCGTTGGTTCGTTGGTTCGTTGGTTCGTTGGTTCGTTGGTTCGTTGGTTCGTTGGTTCGTTGATTCGTTGGTTCGTTGGTTCGTTGGTTCCTTGGTTCGTTGGTTCGTTGGTTCGTTGGTTCGTTGGTTCTTTGGTTCGTTGGTTCGATGGTTCGTTGGTTCGTTGGTTCGTTGGTTCGTTGGTTCGTTGGTTCGTTGATTCGTTGGTTCGTTGGTTCGTTGGTTCGTTGGTTCGTTGGTTCGTTGGTTCGTTGGTTCGTTGGTTCGTTGGTTCGTTGGTTCGTTGGTTCGTTGGTTCGTTGGTTCGTTGGTTCGTTTGTTTCTTTGTTTCTTTGTTTCTTTGTTCGTTTGTTCGTTTCTTCGTTGGTTCGTTTGTTCGTTTGTTCGCTGGTTCGTTGGTTCGTTGGTTCGTTGTTTCGTTGGTTCGTTTGTTCGTTGGTTCGTTGGTTCGTTGGTTCGTTGTTTCGTTGGTTCGTTGGTTCGTTGGTTCGTTGGTTCGTTGGTTCGTTGGTTCGTTGGTTCGTTGGTTCGTTGGTTCGTTGGTTCGTTGGTTCGTTGGTTCGTTGGTTCGTTGGTTCGTTGGTTCGTTGGTTCGTTGGTTCGTTGGTTCGTTGGTTCGTTGGTTCGTTGGTTCGTTGGTTCGTTGGTTCGTTGGTTCGTTGGTTCGTTGGTTCGTTGGTTCGTGGGTTCGTCGGTTCGTTGGTTCGTTGGTTCGTTGGTTCGTTGGTTCGTTGGTTCGTTGGTTCGTTGGTTCGTCGGTTCGTCGGTTCGTTGGTTCGTTGGTTCGTTGGTTCGTTGGTTCGTTGGTTCGTTGGTTCGTTGGTTCGTTGGTTCGTTGGTTCGTTGGTTCGTTGGTTCGTTGGTTCGTTGGTTCGTTGGTTCGTTGGTTCCTTGGTTCGTTGGTTCGTTGGTTCGTTGGTTCGTTGGTTCTTTGGTTCGTTGGTTCGTTGGTTCGTTGGTTCGTTGGTTCGTTGGTTCGTTGGTTCGTTGGTTCGTTGGTTCGTTGATTCGTTGGTTCGTTGGTTCGTTGGTTCGTTGGTTCGTTGGTTCGTTGGTTCGTTGGTTCGTTGGTTCGTTGGTTCGTTTGTTTCTTTGTTTCTTTGTTTCTTTGTTCGTTTGTTCGTTTCTTCGTTGGTTCGTTTGTTCGTTTGTTCGCTGGTTCGTTGGTTCGTTGGTTCGTTGGTTCGTTGGTTCGTTGGTTCGTTGTTTCGTTGTTTCGTTGGTTCGTTGGTTCGTTGGTTCGTTGGTTCGTTGGTTCGTTGTTTCGTTGGTTCGTTGGTTCGTTGGTTCGTTGGTTCGTTGGTTCGTTGGTTCGTTGGTTCGTTGTATCGTTGGTTCGTTGGTTCGTTGGTTCGTTGGTTCGTTGGTTCGTTGGTTCGTTGGTTCGTTTGTTTCTTTGTTTCTTTCTTTCTTTGTTCGTTTGTTCGTTTGTTCGTTTGTTCGTTTGTTCGTTGGGTCGTTGGTTCGTTGGTTCCTTGGTTCGTTTGTTCGTTGGTTCGTTGGTTCGTTTGTTTCTTTGTTTGTTTCTTTCTTTGTTCGTTTGTTCGTTGGTTCGTTGGTTCGTTTGTTTCTTTGTTTCTTTCTTTCTGTGTTCGTTTGTTCGTTGGTTCGTTGGTTCGTTGGTTCGTTGGTTCGTTGGTTCGTTGGTTCGTTGGTTCGTTTGTTTCTTTGTTTCTTTCTTTCTTTGTTCGTTTGTTCGTTTCTTCGTTGGTTCGTTTGTTCGTTTGTTCGTTTGTTCGCTGGTTCGTTGGTTCGTTGGTTCGTTTGTTCGTTTGTTCGCTGGTTCGTTGGTTCGTTGGTTCGTTGGTTCGTTGGTTCGTTGGTTCGTTGGTTCGTTGGTTCGTTGGTTCGTTGGTTCGTTGGTTCGTTGGTTCGTTGGTTCGTTGGTTCGTTGGTTCGTTGGTTCGTTGGTTCGTTGGTTCGTTGGTTCGTTGGTTCGTTTGTTCGTTGGTTCCTTGGTTCGTTTGTTCGTTGGTTCGTTGGTTCGTTTGTTTCTTTGTTTGTTTCTTTCTTTGTTCGTTTGTTCGTTGGTTCGTTGGTTCGTTTTTTCGTTTGTTCGCTGGTTCGTTGGTTCGTTGGTTCGTTGGTTCGTTGGTTCGTTGGTTCGTTGGTTCGTTGGTTCGTTGGTTCGTTGGTTCGTTGGTTCGTTGGTTCGTTGGTTCGTTGGTTCGTTGGTTCGTTGGTTCGTTGGTTCGTTGGTTCGTTGGTTCGTTGGTTCGTTGGTTCGTTGGTTCGTTGGTTCGTTGGTTCGTTGTTTCGTGGGTTCGTCGGTTCGTTGGTTCGTTGGTTCGTTGGTTCGTTGGTTCGTTGGTTCGTTGGTTCGTCGGTTCGTTGGTTCGTTGGTTCGTTGGTTCGTTGGTTCGTTGGTTCGTTGGTTCGTTGGTTCGTTGGTTCGTTGTTTCGTTGGTTCGTTGGTTCGTTGGTTCGTTGGTTCGTTGGTTCGTTGGTTCGTTGGTTCGTTGGTTCGTTGGTTCGTTGGTTCGTTGGTTCGTTGGTTCGTCGGTTCGTTGGTTCCTTGGTTCGTTGGTTCGTTGGTTCGTTGGTTCGTTGGTTCGTTGGTTCTTTGGGTCGTTGGTTCGTTGGTTCGTTGGTTCGTTGGTTCGTTGGTTCGTTGGTTCGTTGGTTCGTTGGTTCTTTGGGTCGTTGGTTCGTTGGTTCGTTGGTTCGTTGGTTCGTTGGTTCGTTGGTTCGTTGGTTCGTTGGTTCGTTGGTTCGTTGGTTCGTTGGTTCGTTGGTTCGTTGGTTCGTTGGTTCGTTGGTTCGTTGTTTCTTTGTTTCTTTCTTTCTTTGTTCGTTTGTTCGTTTCTTCGTTGGTTCGTTTGTTCGTTTGTTCGCTGGTTCATTGGTTCGTTGGTTCGTTGGTTCGTTGGTTCGTTGGTTCGTTGGTTCGTTGGTTCGTTGGTTCCTTGGTTCGTTGGTTCGTTGGTTCGTTGGTTCGTTGGTTCGTTTGTTCGTTGGTTCGTTGGTTCCTTGGTTCGTTGGTTCGTTGGTTCGTTGGTTCGTTGGTTCGTTGGTTCTTTGGGTCGTTGGTTCGTTGGTTCGTTGGTTCGTTGGTTCGTTGGTTCGTTGGTTCGTTGGTTCGTTGGTTCTTTGGGTCGTTGGTTCGTTGGTTCGTTGGTTCGTTGGTTCGTTGGTTCGTTGGTTCGTTGGTTCGTTGGTTCGTTGGTTCGTTGGTTCGTTGGTTCGTTGGTTCGTTGGTTCGTTGGTTCGTTGGTTCGTTGTTTCTTTGTTTCTTTCTTTCTTTGTTCGTTTGTTCGTTTCTTCGTTGGTTCGTTTGTTCGTTTGTTCGCTGGTTCATTGGTTCGTTGGTTCGTTGGTTCGTTGGTTCGTTGGTTCGTTGGTTCGTTGGTTCGTTGGTTCGTTGGTTCGTTGGTTCGTTGGTTCGTTGGTTCGTTGTTTCGTTGGTTCGTTGGTTCGTTGGTTCGTTGGTTCGTTGGTTCGTTGGTTCGTTGGTTCGTTGGTTCGTTGGTTCGTTGGTTCGTGGGTTCGTCGGTTCGTTGGTTCGTTGGTTCGTTGGTTCGTTGGTTCGTTGGTTCGTTGGTTCGTTGGATCGTTGGTTCGTTGGTTCGTTGGTTCGTTGGTTCGTTGGTTCGTTGGTTCGTTGGTTCGTTGGTTCGTTGGTTCGTTGGTTCGTTGGTTCGTTGGTTCGTTGGTTCGTTGGTTCGTTTGTTTCTTTGTTTCTTTCTTTCTTTGTTCGTTTGTTCGTTTCTTCGTTGGTTCGTTGGTTCGTTGGTTCGTTGGTTCGTTGGTTCGTGGGTTCGTCGGTTCGTTGGTTCGTTGGTTCGTTGGTTCGTTGGTTCGTTGGTTCGTAGGTTCGTTTGTTCGTTGGTTCGTTGGTTCGTTGGTTCGTTGGTTCGTTGGTTCGTTGGTTCGTTGGTTCGTTGGTTCGTTGGTTCGTTGGTTCGTTGGTTCGTTGGTTCGTTGGTTCGTTTGTTTCTTTGTTTCTTTCTTTCTTTGTTCGTTTGTTCGTTTGTTCGTTTGTTCGTTTGTTCGTTGGGTCGTTGGTTCGTTGGTTCCTTGGTTCGTTTGTTCGTTGGTTCGTTGGTTCGTTTGTTTCTTTGTTTGTTTCTTTCTTTGTTCGTTTGTTCGTTGGTTCGTTGGTTCGTTTGTTTCTTTGTTTCTTTCTTTCTTTGTTCGTTTGTTCGTTGGTTCGTTGGTTCGTTGGTTCGTTGGTTCGTTGGTTCGTTGGTTCGTTGGTTCGTTGGTTCGTTGGTTCTTTGGTTCGTTGGTTCGTTTGTTTCTTTGTTCGTTTGTTCGTTTGTTCGTTGGTTCGATTGTTCGTTTGTTCGCTGGTTCGTTGGTTCGTTGGTTCGTTGGTTCGTTGGTTCGTTGGTTCGTTGGTTCGTTGGTTCGTTGGTTCGTTGGTTCGTTTGTTTCTTTGTTTCTTTCTTTCTTTGTTCGTTTGTTCGTTTGTTCGTTTGTTCGTTTGTTCGTTTGTTCGTTTGTTCGTTGGGTCGTTGGTTCGTTGGTTCGTTGGTTCGTTTGTTCGTTGGTTCGTTGGTTCGTTGGTTCGTTTGTTTCTTTGTTTCTTTCTTTCTTTGTTCGTTTGTTCGTTGGTTCGTTGGTTCGTTGGTTCGTTGGTTCGTTTGTTTCTTTGTTTCTTTCTTTCTTTGTTCGTTTGTTCGTTGGTTCGTTGGTTCGTTGGTTCGTTGGTTCGTTTGTTTCTTTGTTTCTTTCTTTCTTTGTTCGTTTGTTCGTTTGTTCGTTGGTTCGATTGTTCGTTTGTTCGCTGGTTCGTTGTATCGTTGGTTCGTTGGTTCGTTGGTTCGTTGGTTCGTTGGTTCGTTGGTTCGTTGGTTCGTTGGTTCGTTGGTTCGTTGGTTCGTTGGTTCGTTGGTTCGTTGGTTCGTTGGTTCGTTGGTTCGTTGGTTCGTTGGTTCGTTGGTTCGTTGGTTCGTTGGTTCGTTGGTTCGTTGGTTCGTGGGTTCGTCGGTTCGTTGGTTCGTTGGTTCGTTGGTTCGTTGGTTCGTTGGTTCGTTGGTTCGTTGGTTCGTTGGTTCGTTGGTTCGTTGGTTCGTTGGTTCGTTGGTTCGTTGGTTCGTTGGTTCGTTGGTTCGTTGGTTCGTTGGTTCGTTGGTTCGTTGGTTCGTTGGTTCGTTGGTTCGTTGGTTCGTTGGTTCGTTGGTTCGTTGGTTCGTTGGTTCGTTGGTTCGTTGGTTCGTTGGTTCGTTGGTTCCTTGGTTCGTTGGTTCGTTGGTTCGTTGGTTCGTTGGTTCGTTGGTTCGTTGGTTCGTTGGTTCGTTGGTTCGTTGGTTCGTTGGTTCGTTGGTTCGTTGGTTCGTTGGTTCGTTGGTTCGTTGGTTCGTTGGTTCGTTGGTTCGTTGGTTCGTTGGTTCGTTGGTTCGTTGGTTCGTTGGTTCGTTGGTTCGTTTGTTTCTTTGTTTCTTTGTTTCTTTGTTCGTTTGTTCGTTTCTTCGTTGGTTCGTTTGTTCGTTTGTTCGCTGGTTCGTTGGTTCGTTGGTTCGTTGGTTCGTTGGTTCGTTGGTTCGTTGGTTCGTTGGTTCGTTGTTTCGTTGTTTCGTTGGTTCGTTGGTTCGTTGGTTCGTTGGTTCGTTGGTTCGTTGTTTCGTTGGTTCGTTGGTTCGTTGGTTCGTTGGTTCGTTGGTTCGTTGGTTCGTTGGTTCGTTGGTTCGTTGGTTCGTTGGTTCGTTGGTTCGTTGGTTCGTTGGTTCGTTGGTTCGTTGGTTCGTTTGTTTCTTTGTTTCGTTCGTTCTTTGTTCGTTTGTTCGTTTGTTCGTTTGTTCGTTTGTTCGTTGGGTCGTTGGTTCGTTGGTTCCTTGGTTCGTTTGTTCGTTGGTTCGTTGGTTCGTTTGTTTCTTTGTTTGTTTCTTTCTTTGTTCGTTTGTTCGTTGGTTCGTTGGTTCGTTTGTTTCTTTGTTTCTTTCTTTCTGTGTTCGTTTGTTCGTTGGTTCGTTGGTTCGTTGGTTCGTTGGTTCGTTGGTTCGTTGGTTCGTTTGTTTCTTTGTTTCTTTCTTTCTTTGTTCGTTTGTTCGTTTCTTCGTTGGTTCGTTTGTTCGTTTGTTCGCTGGTTCGTTGGTTCGTTGGTTCGTTTGTTCGTTTGTTCGCTGGTTCGTTGGTTCGTTGGTTCGTTGGTTCGTTGGTTCGTTGGTTCGTTGGTTCGTTGGTTCGTTGGTTCGTTGGTTCGTTGGTTCGTTTTTTCGTTTGTTCGCTGGTTCGTTGGTTCGTTGGTTCGTTGGTTCGTTGGTTCGTTGGTTCGATGGTTCGTTGGTTCGTTGGTTCGTTGGTTCGTTGGTTCGTTGGTTCGTTGGTTCGTTGGTTCGTTGGTTCGTTGGTTCGTTGGTTCGTTGGTTCGTTGGTTCGTTGGTTCGTTGGTTCGTTGGTTCGTTGGTTCGTTGGTTCGTTGGTTCGTTTGTTTCTTTGTTTCTTTGGGTCGTTTGTTCGTTGGTTCGTTGGTTCGTTGGTTCGTTGGTTCGTTGGTTCGTTGGTTCGTTGGTTCGTTGGTTCGTTGGTTCGTTGGTTCGTTGGTTCGTTGGTTCGTTGGTTCGTTGGTTCGTTGTTTCTTTGTTTCTTTCTTTCTTTGTTCGTTTGTTCGTTTCTTCGTTGGTTCGTTTGTTCGTTTGTTCGCTGGTTCATTGGTTCGTTGGTTCGTTGGTTCGTTGGTTCGTTGGTTCGTTGGTTCGTTGGTTCGTTGGTTCGTTGGTTCGTTGGTTCGTTGGTTCGTTGGTTCGTTGGTTCGTTGTTTCGTTGGTTCGTTGGTTCGTTGGTTCGTTGGTTCGTTGGTTCGTTGGTTCGTTGGTTCGTTGGTTCGTTGGTTCGTTGGTTCGTGGGTTCGTCGGTTCGTTGGTTCGTTGGTTCGTTGGTTCGTTGGTTCGTTGGTTCGTTGGTTCGTTGGATCGTTGGTTCGTTGGTTCGTTGGTTCGTTGGTTCGTTGGTTCGTTGGTTCGTTGGTTCGTTGGTTCGTTGGTTCGTTGGTTCGTTGGTTCGTTGGTTCGTTGGTTCGTTTGTTTCTTTGTTTGTTTCTTTCTTTGTTCGTTTGTTCGTTGGTTCGTTGGTTCGTTTGTTTCTTTGTTTCTTTCTTTCTTTGTTCGTTTGTTCGTTGGTTCGTTGGTTCGTTGGTTCGTTGGTTCGTTGGTTCGTTGGTTCGTTGGTTCGTTGGTTCGTTGGTTCTTTGGTTCGTTGGTTCGTTTGTTGCTTTGTTCGTTTGTTCGTTTGTTCGTTTGTTCGTTGGTTCGATTGTTCGTTTGTTCGCTGGTTCGTTGGTTCGTTGGTTCGTTGGTTCGTTGGTTCGTTGGTTCGTTGGTTCGTTGGTTCGTTGGTTCGTTGGTTCGTTTGTTTCTTTGTTTCTTTCTTTCTTTGTTCGTTTGTTCGTTTGTTCGTTTGTTCGTTTGTTCGTTTGTTCGTTTGTTCGTTGGGTCGTTGGTTCGTTGGTTCGTTGGTTCGTTTGTTCGTTGGTTCGTTGGTTCGTTGGTTCGTTTGTTTCTTTGTTTCTTTCTTTCTTTGTTCGTTTGTTCGTTGGTTCGTTGGTTCGTTGGTTCGTTGGTTCGTTTGTTTCTTTGTTTCTTTCTTTCTTTGTTTGTTTGTTCGTTGGTTCGTTGGTTCGTTGGTTCGTTGGTTCGTTTGTTCGTTGGTTCGTTGTTCGTTTGTTCGTTGGTTCGATTGTTCGTTTGTTCGATTGTTCGTTTGTTCGCTGGTTCGTTGTATCGTTGGTTCGTTGGTTCGTTGGTTCGTTGGTTCGTGGGTTCGTTGGTTCGTTGGTTCGTTGGTTCGTTGGTTCGTTGGTTCGTTGGTTCGTTGGTTCGTTGGTTCGTTGGTTCGTTGGTTCGTTGGTTCGTTGGTTCGTTGGTTCGTTGGTTCGTTGGTTCGTTGGTTCGTTGGTTCGTTGGTTCGTTGGTTCGTTGGTTCGTTGGTTCGTTGGTTCGTTGGTTCGTTGGTTCGTTGGTTCGTTGGTTCGTTGGTTCGTTGGTTCGTTGGTTCGTTGGTTCGTTGGTTCGTTGGTTCGTTGGTTCGTTGGTTCGTTGGTTCGTTGGTTCGTTGGTTCGTTGGTTCGTTGGTTCGTTGATTCGTTGGTTCGTTGGTTCGTTGGTTCCTTGGTTCGTTGGTTCGTTGGTTCGTTGGTTCGTTGGTTCTTTGGTTCGTTGGTTCGATGGTTCGTTGGTTCGTTGGTTCGTTGGTTCGTTGGTTCGTTGGTTCGTTGATTCGTTGGTTCGTTGGTTCGTTGGTTCGTTGGTTCGTTGGTTCGTTGGTTCGTTGGTTCGTTGGTTCGTTGGTTCGTTGGTTCGTTGGTTCGTTGGTTCGTTGGTTCGTTGGTTCGTTGGTTCGTTGGTTCGTTTGTTTCTTTGTTTCTTTGTTTCTTTGTTCGTTTGTTCGTTTCTTCGTTGGTTCGTTTGTTCGTTTGTTCGCTGGTTCGTTGGTTCGTTGGTTCGTTGTTTCGTTGGTTCGTTGGTTCGTTGGTTCGTTGGTTCGTTGGTTCGTTGGTTCGTTGGTTCGTTGGTTCGTTGGTTCGTTGGTTCGTTGGTTCGTTGGTTCGTTGGTTCGTTGGTTCGTTGGTTCGTTGGTTCGTTGGTTCGTTGGTTCGTTGGTTCGTTGGTTCGTTGGTTCGTTGGTTCGTTGGTTCGTTGGTTCGTTGGTTCGTTGGTTCGTTGGTTCGTTGGTTCGTTGGTTCGTTGGTTCGTTGGTTCGTTGGTTCGTCGGTTCGTCGGTTCGTTGGTTCGTTGGTTCGTTGGTTCGTTGGTTCGTTGGTTCGTTGGTTCGTTGGTTCGTTGGTTCGTTGGTTCGTTGGTTCGTTGGTTCGTTGGTTCGTTGGTTCGTTGGTTCGTTGGTTCGTTGGTTCGTTGGTTCGTTGGTTCGTTGGTTCGTTGGTTCGTTGGTTCGTTGGTTCTTTGGTTCCTTGGTTCGTTGGTTCGTTGGTTCGTTGGTTC